>NC_136012.1:27503706-27598706 GCF_048128805.1 Centroberyx gerrardi
GTGTGATCAAGAACGAGAGAGGGAATGTGTGTATTTCACATGTGTGTATATGTATCTATACGTGTGTGTGTGTGTGTGTGTGTGTGTGTGTGTGTACGCCCCCCCCACCTCTGTTCTCCAGCTCGCCGTTCTTCTTCTCTGCCTGCTCCAGTCGTCCCTCCACCTCCTTCTTCTCCTCCTCCAGCAGCTGCAGCTGCCTCTGCAGCGCCTCCAGCTCCTTCCTGACAGCACTCTGCTGCAGCTCCGCCTCCAGGCCCTGCACCTACACACACACACACACACACACACACACACACACACACACACACACACACCCACAGAGGTACACATGGACGTATGATTTCAAGCCATGGCAGCACAATTAAAGGGACAATGTTTAAAATTTTCCTCTATTTATGTACATATATGATTAAAGGTGATTCATGTAGACATTTTTAAAGACTAACTAAACCCCAAATCCAAATCTGGGGTTTAGTTACTCTTTAAAATGTGATTTTGTTGGAGTGGTTAAATATAAAGTTATTGCATTTTCAGAAATCAAAAAACTTCATCCTAACCTTAACCGAAGCTGTTTTACTTGCAGAAAGATAACTGTTAGCTAAACTTGTGGAAATATCTGTGAGCAGTGTTACCAACTCTTTTCCAAAAGAAAGCAGCTATTGGCTGCTCAAAAACTTTGACATCACACGTTAATTTGCATATCAATATATGCTTCAGTCCCCGCTCTCAAAGGAGGGAGGGGCTACGCTGTGATCATCAGATCTCTCTGCATTAGACAAGCAAGCAGCGCATATCAGCATCTGCCAATTTGTCACCAAATGATTTGGGATTCAACACACTGACATTGATCCTCATGGTCTGAAAACTCACTAAATTTCTCACTAGTCACTTTTGAGAAATAAAGCCACAGGTTCAGAAAAGTCGCAAAATCTAGAGGCAAATAGGCAGCAGTCTGTGAATAATGTGAAGCAGCGTGGAGCTGAAAAAGATCCTGCATGTTCAAACCTTCCCTAGATAAATAAGGGTTAAAAACATTTAGATCACTCTGATATTTCTTTATATAGTAGCAAAGGAGGAGCAGAAGGATCCATGTGCTGATATGGAACCAGATCTTTGTGGTTTCTGGTAAAAACAGAAGCTGATAATTATCTGGGAGTGAAGGATCTGCATGAATCATCAAGCTGAACAAGAGCTGATCTGTGAGGAAAACAGATCCGTCATGAAGCTGTCAAGCCCCGAACAATTAGTTAGTTAGTTTGATGGAGCACCGGAGACTCCTGTCAGCTCCGCTCAACACACACATGCCTGCCCACACACACACACACACACACTGAGGCGGTCCTGACTCAGCAGGCTCTATCTAATCTTGACTCCATTCACAGATGTTCACATCCACTGTAGACGTCTTCATCCTCCGGAGACGAGAGGATAAAGATGTTCTGGGTGTGAGCAGCGTCAGGCGGGCGACGTTTAGACAAGCAAGTAGCGCAAATCAGCATGACAATTTGCCGTGACAATTAATCACCAAATGATTTGGGATTCAGCACATTAACCCTCACTAAATCTAGTGACAAAGGTGTTAAGTCGTGTTTTGGCCACACCCCTATCAGTGATGTCAAAGCAGGTATTTTACCTTTCACAGCTGATGTCAAATACCTGGCCAGAAGTGCTACATGCTTTACAGTTTAGTGTTGATTTGCTCTTTAAAAGTCTTCCAGTGCGTCCCCGGCCCGAGGTGCCATGGCTCCTGGTCTCCATATGGAGGTGTGGGTTTGAATTAGAGGTCTGTGCAAGCCTGTTTGCTCAAGACCGCTCCCACTCACACCCACTGATTTTTGTGGCGTACCCATAAGCCTTTGCACCATGCCCACCCATCAGACCACATCTAGGCCCTCGCAATTACTTTTCCGCTACTGGTTCGGTTCATTTTATAGACCAAAGTTTGCCGGCCGGGTGGTGTTCAGACGCCAGTCGGGGCCAATCACAGTGCTTAAAAATTTGGGGAAATCCACCCAACCGGGACGCCGAGTCACATTAAACAAACGCACACTCAAATGACAGGTGCAGACAGTTGCTGCTAGATCGTGTTGTGAGAAACCTGCATCACGACCACGCTTTCAAACGTGCCCCGTGCCGCCAAGGTCTCTAGTTTGAATCCCACTTCTGACCGTCAGTTCTGATACTGGTTCAGTTTTGTTACTGGTTTTGTTACTGGTTCAGTTTCCCCCTGCCGGACCTGCTGCTGGTGCTGCAGCCGCTCCTCCTCCAGCGTCTTGGTGACGGAGGCGACGTCCTCCAGAGCCTTCAGCAGCTGAACGCTCGGCTCAGCGCTCTGCAGCAGCAGCATGCTCTGCCTGTTGGCCTCCTTCTGCTTCACCAGCATCTGCAGGGGAGGAGGGGAGGGGGGCAGGGAGGAGAGGAAAGAGGAGGGAGGAGAGAGGAGGAGAAGCAGGAGGAGAGGAGGAGGGAGGAAGAGAGGAGAGGAGGAGGAAGAGTGAGGGGTAGAAAGGATATAAGGACAGGGAAGAAAGGAAAGAGGAATGGAAGAAAGGAAAGGAGGGAGGAGAGAGGAGGAGAGGAGCAGAGGAGAAGGGAGGATAAGGAAGAAAAGGAGGAGAGAGGAGGAGAGAAGGGGGAGTGGAGGAGGAGGAGAGGAAGAGGGAGGAAAGGAGGAAAGAAGAGAGGAAGAAAGGAAGGTTAGAGGAACAGGGAAGAGAGGAAAGAGGAGAAGAAGAAAGGAAAGGAGGAGGGAGGCAAGAGGAGAGAAAGGAGAAGAGTAGAGGAGAGGAGGATGGAGGAGTGGAAGGGAGGAGGGAGGAGGAGAGAAAGGGGAGGTGGAGGATGCAGAGAGGAAGAGGGAGGGAGGAAGGATTTGAGGAAGAAAGGAAAGAAAGACAGAGGAGAAGGATGGAAAGATGAAAGGAAGAAGAGAGGAGGGAGGGGTGTGGAGTGAAGTGAAGTGAAGGAGGAGAAGACAGGAAGACGGAGAGAGGAAAGGAGGTAGAGGGAAAGAGGAGACGAAAGGAAGGAAGAGAGGAAGGAGGAGAAAGATGGATGGATGAAGAGAAAAGCCACTAAGTCAGCTCAGGTTCTCTCTCTCCTGTCTGTCTGCTGATAAACAAACTGCACTCTGTCTTCTTCCTTCAGGGCTTTTTCACTTTTCAGGTCAATAAACAGGCAGGAGGTCACACACACACACACACACACACACACCTACACACACACACACACACACACACACACACATTAATTACCAACAGAATGCAGGTCGCAGTCTGACAGTAAGGCTAACTGCAACGTCACTTCATCATTCTCTTTTTGTGGAGTGAAATTGAAATGGATGTTGGGGGCGGGACATAACGCAGGGAGGGATCAATCAAAAGTGTAAACCAATGGGAGATCAGTTAGGCAGAGAAAGGCAGTTTGATTTAATGGGAGGGGCGGAGGGGCGGGACTGTTTTTCCCCCTCCTGGTGCAGCATGAGGTCAGCACTAAAGATACTCTGTTTTCCAGGAAGGAAAAGGAATGGGATTTTGATGTAAAAAATACAAGAAAATAGAATAGGTGTATATTATGACGTGATTATTACAAGATTGGTGAAAAAGTAATTTTTAATTTCATTCTCTCTGGGGAAACACATTTCTAACACTTTTCAGGCCCGGAGCTCGGTATTTACATTTGAAGGCATCATACTAATCTCACAAAAGTTAATGATAGGAAAAGCTACCGCACACCTGGCTTAAAGGGAATTAAAAAGCAAATCACAAAATAAAGATGAAGTAATTCTTGCACAAAATTTCATGAGAACAGGCCGACTCTGTGAGGATCACATTCCTGATACAGAGTTCCCCCATTTCTTGCACAATCCTTGCCTCAACTCTTTAAAGGCTTAAAAAATACTTCTTTACTTTCACGACTGAAATGGATTTAACAGGTAAAGTCAAAAAGGGATCGTAGCTTTCAGCTGGATTCACCTGCTCAGTCTGTCTCCTCAGTGTTCAGACACACATGCACACCGTCTCTGCACCAACTCTTCTCCTGTATATTTATTATGCTGCAGAGCTTTCGTTTGCACATTGACAGCAGTGTGTCTCTGTGATGTTTCTTTACCTCGTGTGCATAAGTCTCAGCCTTCACTCTCAGGCTCTGCTCCAAGTCCAGCTGCTCCTTCATCCCATCGTACTCCTGGGTGGCCATCATAGAGACTGGAGAGAGAGGGGGGGGGGGGGGGAGAGAGGGAGAGGGAGGGAGAGAGGGAGAGGGAGAGGGGGAGAGAGAGGGAGAGAGAGAAAGGGAGAGAGGGGAGAGAGAGAGAGAGAGGGGAGGGAGAGAGAGAGAGGGAGAGAGAGAGAGAGGGAGAGAGAGAGAGAAGGAGAGAGAGAGAGGGAGAGAGAGGGAGAGAGAGAGAGAGGGAGAGAGAGAGAGAGTGCATAAAGCAAAACAGAGAAAACATTACAATTACACTCATTTGAATTGACACTAATTGATTTCTGCAGCCGTCCCTCCATATATTTTGAATTCAACCTTTATTCTAGCAAGGCAGGTCAGGACAACATGCCACAAAGTTTTATTTATTCATTTTTTTAGCAGTTCCACATTGTTCAAGAATCTCTTTTTGAAGGTAGAACTGACCAGGAGAACACACAGCAATGCCCACAAGCACAAAATGTAATCAAATTTACTAAAAAGGTAAAGGCAAATTGAATATTCACTACATTAATGCTGAAAGGCCGGCGGTCCAACATCAGGCCAGCAGGTTCAGAGACAGTAAAACATCCTTAAGCGCTCCATAAGCCACATCAGATGTATAATATATCTAATTCCACAAAGCCAAATAAAACAAGAAGCAGAACAAAAATTAAATCACGCCAAAACATTCAGCTGTAATCCACAGAAACAAACAAACCAAATGCACCAAGCCGTGTCCATTTCCAGGCCGGCTGAAGCTAATCTCATCAAATAGTAAAGAGGACAAAGCTGATGCCATCACAGCTTTTAGCTTGTTAAGACTTAAAACCCTTTAAGCAGTTCTGTGTTCCCCCATTAAAGGTGCTACGTGAGTCATTTTTAAACATCAAGAAGGGTCGACACTTGTGAACCTGCATCACTCTTTCCTAAAGCTACAAACTGGAGAATTAACCCTTGACTGTGCGATGAGACCGGGATGGAAAATCTGTCTCTGCTCCATAGATGATCGATGTTGCGCTGACTTTGACCCATAAGGTTTTTGTGTGAGTTCTTGCACCCAAATTAGGTTTTAGTTCTGGTTTCTGTTAGCAATGCTAGAATATGAACTTCATTTTAGTGTGACGACTCAGTCAGAGCCCCATTCATTGTCAATGGAGCAGTCCCTGATTTTACACCCCAGTCACATCACAAATTCAATTTCTCTCCCTGATTTCTGGCTTTTCCTGAAGCAGAGGAATAACATAAGGTGAATTCTTAAATGAGTGGGATTCCCCTTTAACACTAACCTTAACCAAATTCATTAAACTTAACCGTTAACTAACTTTTTCACGTGACGAACACGTGGAACGTACATGGAACGTAATCTTTATTTGTGTCCGGTTCAGTCCCGTTCAGCCGTGACCCGTCTCTGTGCCCCCGACCCGCTGTTTGAAAACCCCTGCTGTGCTGTCCGGTGTGTGCGACTCACCTCTGTTAAATCTCTTGATGGTTTTGCTCTGCTGCTCGACGGTTTCGTGAAGCTCCTTCATCTCCGCCTGGTCTTTCTCCGACTACAAACGGCAAAAGAAGCAGTAATCAAGAACGGTGACACCGGGAATCTAGGCCGGTCAGAGGAATATTTTGTTTTAATTTTCTTCATTGTACTGAACAGTATTTGACACTACAGAGTTGTAGAAGACACAGCCTATCATCTGTCGTAAACTGAAAACTCATCATCTTCAAATTGACTCACACTCCTGTCTTCAAGTAAAAAAAGGTACATAAAAAATAGAAAAATAGAAACCTTCTTTCCTGTGCTTGTATTCCCTTGTTTAGCATTTCTATTACAATATTATTATATTTAGCATATTACAGGCCGCTATGGCTCTGACCAGAGGTGGGGACTCGAGTCACATGACTTGGACTCAAGTCAGTTTTAATTGTTTAGACTTGACTTGATACATGAAGAGAAGACTTGAGACTTGACTTGACTTGGGTTCTGGTGACTTGGGACTTGACTCTGACTTGTACTTTGATGACTTGAAAAGGTTTCTAAAGTCTTGACTTGAGATCTTGTGTTTGTGTAAATGACTTAGATTGAAAGTGATGAGATTTGTTCCAGCGGACGACTGAATTTAAATTCTGTTTTCTGAATTTGTATGGAATGATTGAATTTATTGAAGTTGAAACTGATTATAGAAATCAAACTCATGATGCTCTTACCAAGTTTTTATCCTATTAAAACCATATTGCATTGAAAAGTCCTAGATATTTAGTTTTCTTTAAGATATTAAATTGATACTGGACTCTTGATTTGTTCTGACTTGACTTGCTGTTCTACATTTAGACTTGAGACTTGACATTAATGACATGGACTTGACTTGGTAATCTACATTTAGACTTGGGACTTGACTTGAGACTTGAGCCTGAAGACTTGAGACTGACTTGGGACTCGAGCAAAGTTGACTTGATCACACCTCTGGCTCTGACCATTGCACTCACTTAATATTGGTTGCTTGTAATTTTGGAGATGTATGAATTGAAGCTTATTCTACTTTAGCACTCATAGTACGATAAATCTGGGTAAGATAAATGTCAGCTAAATGTCTAAAATATAAAATGTAAGTAGAGGAAACGGGAAAGCTGCAAGACAGGAAACCCAGAAACTAGAACTAGAAGAGATTAAAGTAGAACTAGAGAGATTTTGCTCTACATTTGTTTCACTCTGAATTTTACCAAATCCAACCATGAACAGGTTTAAAAATCCGCCTCCTGTCTGACGTCCCTGTCTGCCGGCTCCTCACCTGCACAGTGAGCTCCTCTATCCGTCTCTGCTGGTCGTGAATCTGACAGACGAACTCCTTCTTCTCCTCCAACAAGCTGCTCACCGTCTCCTGCAGCTCTGACAGGAACACAGAGGAGAACAGAGGAGAACGTTCAGACGACAGATCAGCAGCTTCTTAAACGGAAAAATCCTTAGATCTCATCAGTCTGTGATGTTCAATGCATTCCAGTTGTGATGAAAGTGTAATTTTTCCTGCCTCGTCTACTTCTACTTCAGTTAGTGATTTCCTATACTTCCCAGAATGCCTTTCAACAACCCCCAGGGAATGGGCCTGAAGTTGTTGTATTCAGCTGTGGGTCACATGTAGGTGGAGAGAGGGATAGTGATAGCGAAGTGACAGTTTTTCCAGAAAAAGTGAGAGTTGCCCCCCTCACTCAAACCCCAACCTGTCTCTCTGCTGCAGTGCATTCTGGTCTCTCTCCTGCTCCTGTGGTGGAGAAACTGGTCTCTCTCCTCTTCTACGATGGATTTCTCCCTGTATGATTGTTGAACGTCTCTCGGTGCAAAATGGCGGCTCTAGAAAGAAGCCCTCGCTCTTTGATTCTGAGGGACTGACACCAAAACCTGACGTTTACCGCTGATGTTTTACATCCTGAAACATTTTCTCATATCAAACTCCATTGTAGCTGCTGGAAATATCCTGAAATGACGTCACCTCGTCTACAATTGGCCGGTTATCCACCAAGAAGAAAAACACAACAAACTACTGAATGGAGCCAGGAATGCAAAGTAGATCACCAATAGCTGCTTTTAACAGCTGGTATTGATACTAGCTGGTAGTGTGTGAATGTACCTTTATACTGTGTGAATGTACCTTTATACAGTGTGAATGTACCTTTATACTGTGTGAATGTACCTTTAACAGTGTGAATGTACCTTTATACTGTGTGAATGTACCTTTATACTGTGTGAATGTACCTTTAACAGTGTGAATGTACCTTTATACTGTGTGAATGTACCTTTATACTGTGTGAATGTACCTTTATACTGTGTGAATGTACCTTTAACAGTGTGAATGTACCTTTATACTGTGTGAATGTACGTTTATACAGTGTGAATGTACCTTTATCCTGTGTGAATGTACCTTTAACAGTGTGAATGTACCTTTAACTGTGTGAATGTACCTTTATACTGTGTGAATGTACCTTTAACAGTGTGAATGTACCTTTAACAGTGTGAATGTACCTTTAACCTGCTGCTGGTACTGTGTGAATGTACCTTTATACTGTGTGAATGTACCTTTAACAGTGTGAATGTACCTTTAACCTGCTGCTGGTACTGTGTGAATGTACCTTTAACTGTGTGAATGTACCTTTAACTGTGTGAATGTACCTTTATACTGTGTGAATGTACCTTTATACAGTGTGAATGTACCTTTAACTGTGTGAATGTACCTTTATACAGTGTGAATGTACCTTTATACAGTGTGAATGTACCTTTAACTGTGTGAATGTACCTTTAACCTGCTGCTGGTACTGTGTGAATGTACCTTTAACTGTGTGAATGTACGTTTATACAGTGTGAATGTACCTTTATCCTGTGTGAATGTACCTTTAACAGTGTGAATGTACCTTTAACTGTGTGAATGTACCTTTATACTGTGTGAATGTACCTTTAACAGTGTGAATGTACCTTTAACAGTGTGAATGTACCTTTAACCTGCTGCTGGTACTGTGTGAATGTACCTTTATACTGTGTGAATGTACCTTTAACAGTGTGAATGTACCTTTAACCTGCTGCTGGTACTGTGTGAATGTACCTTTAACTGTGTGAATGTACCTTTAACTGTGTGAATGTACCTTTATACTGTGTGAATGTACCTTTATACAGTGTGAATGTACCTTTAACTGTGTGAATGTACCTTTATACAGTGTGAATGTACCTTTATACAGTGTGAATGTACCTTTAACTGTGTGAATGTACCTTTAACCTGCTGCTGGTACTGTGTGAATGTACCTTTAACTGTGTGAATGTACCTTTATACAGTGTGAATGTACCTTTAACTGTGTGAATGTACCTTTATACAGTGTGAATGTACCTTTAACAGTGTGAATGTACCTTTAACAGTGTGAATGTACCTTTAACCTGCTGCTGGTACTGTGTGAATGTACCTTTAACTGTGTGAATGTACCTGTATACAGTGTGAATGTACCTTTAACCTGCTGCTGGTACTGTGTGAATGTACCTTTAACTGTGTGAATGTACCTTTATACAGTGTGAATGTACCTTTAACTGTGTGAATGTACCTTTATACTGTGTGAATGTACCTTTATACAGTGTGAATGTACCTTTAACTGTGTGAATGTACCTTTATACAGTGTGAATGTACCTTTATACAGTGTGAATGTACCTTTAACTGTGTGAATGTACCTTTAACCTGCTGCTGGTACTGTGTGAATGTACCTTTAACTGTGTGAATGTACCTTTATACAGTGTGAATGTACCTTTAACTGTGTGAATGTACCTTTATACAGTGTGAATGTACCTTTAACAGTGTGAATGTACCTTTAACAGTGTGAATGTACCTTTAACCTGCTGCTGGTACTGTGTGAATGTACCTTTAACAGTGTGACTGTACCTTTAACAGTGTGAATGTACCTTTAACCTGCTGCTGGTACTGTGTGAAGGTGTCGGGGCTGCTGTCCGGAGCGTCTGCGTCTTCCTCCAGAGCGATGCAGTCGGAGATGCTGGGCAGCAGCTCGTCCAGGCAGGGCCGAGACGACAGGCTCAGGTACTTCAGCTTCCTGTTCTCACAGTTCAGCTGGAGGGCAAAGGTCACGGGGTCACCGGCAATGACAATGTGATTAAAAATACATATGGAACTGCTGTGTTTAAAGTATTTGCATATTGTAAAATTTTTGGAATGTTGTGTACATGTTGTGTTGCTATTATTGAATGTATTTATTCATGTATTTATGTATTAATGTATTGATTTCTTTTTTTTTTTCAACACAAATATAACATACATATAAGAACAAAAATAATAATCACCATCATCTTCACAAATAAATACATAAACAATAATAATAATATTGTTCATTGGAAGTTTCACATATATATATATCTTTAATTCAAATACACTGAAAATCAATTTTGTACATACAGTATGATATATTATTATATTATATTATACCTAGATCACAACACTATTACATTTTTAATATTTAGAATACTGTTTTTGTTGCCAGGCAGAGTTTAATGTTGTCAAATCATTCTGTCTCGGATGGAAATGTGTCTGTGCAGAGTCATCCTGACTCATCTGTTCAACGTCTATTCTGCTAATGCCAGCAGGACCCTGGGCTAATCTTGTAGCATTGATTAGTGTGTGTGTGTGTGTGTGTGTGTGTGTGTGTGTGTGTGTGTGTCTGTCACCTTTGTGGCCAAGGCCTCTGCATTCTCACGGCACGACTTCTCGATCTCCAGCTGAGTCTGCAGAACGCTCACCTCCTCAATCACCATCTGGGACACTGGGGGGAGGACACACACACACACACACACACACACACACACACACACACACACGCACACACACATAATTTGTTGTTATAAATTTCCTGACATGTTGTGTAAATACAGCTCACTTCAACGTTGTAAATCATCTAAACCTGTGTTGGTACAACCTGTAGTTCTGTTAGCTCTCTCTCTCTCACACACACACACACACACACACACACACACACAGAGACATATGCATACACGCAAACACACATACACACAGAAAAAGACACAGATACAGATAAACTCACAGACATGTGTATGCATGCTCACACCCAACACACACACACACACACACACACACACACACACACACACAGAACAACTTGAGTGGCACATCTGCCCTTTTCCACACTGGCTTTGTTTTCTTTGTTTCTTTATTCGGCAGCACATGAAATGATCTGTGAAATGTCTCATATCCAGAAGGACTAACGTCTCTATGAGCTGATGTTAAGAGACTGCAGGATTTTCATCAGTCCGTCTGAACTGTCTGTTATTAAGCTTTATAAACCAGCTGATGCTCCTGCTGAAGCTTGTTTTCACTGCAAGTGGAATTGGAAGATTGATTTTCCCATTTCTCTACAATTCAAAATGCTCGTGGAAGTGTTCGGCTAGAGAGTAGAAGATTCATTTCAGATTCTATTGTTTCCTGAAAAGGTAAGTCGTGTCATTTTACAGCATTAGATGGTTTGATTTAGGTTTTGCACATCGTTTGTTTGACTTCTTAGTTTTAAGTGGCAATCCTTTGTTGAGGATATAACATCAGCGTAGTAGGACTTGTTAGGTGTGTGCTAGCAGTAATGTCAGTTAAGTTGTACTAGTGAGCCAGTAGTGATTTGATCTTTTAAAAGGTCATGATACCCTCAGTTTGAGCTTTTCTCTACCTGCTGTGCGTTTTTGAAAAATGCAAGCAGCATGAGGAGGGAGGTGGAAAGACTGTAAGCCGGGATTTGCACAGAAAAGCCAGAAAAAAGCATTATGTGATGTATTGTTTAGATTAAGACCAGCACTGAGGTGTGCTTCATCATAAAATTACCATTCTGATTAACAGCTGAAAAATGTGAGTTTAAGGTTCCAGACTCCTTCAGTTGCTGTATTCTCACAGCAGAGATGCTCACAGCTGGTAGTAAAGACTAAAATCTATACTGAGAGGAAAAACTCCAAATTGATGAAATAGCTTTGCCATCTTGTCAAAATGATGATTGACTCATCTCTCTTCCCTCCCTCTCTCTCGACCTTCCTGTCCATCTCCCTCCTTCTCTCTTGATCGCCCTCCATCCATCCATCTCCCTCTCTCCCTCTCTCCCTCCCTCTGTCTTGCCCTCTCCTCTTCTCTCCTCTCTCTTTTCCCTCTCTCTCCTGCACTGCAACAAAAGACGAGCTCAGCAAAGGATTTTATTTTGTATCCAGACTCATCAGCCGTACTTTCGAAATTTTTAGTCAAATTTCAATCCATTTTCCATGATTCATGTCACTTCTTTCAAGAAATAATCATAAAAAAAGGAATTAAATCTTGAAACAAGAAACACACTTTCAAGCAAATGTCCTGAAGAAAATTACATTATCCTGAAAAAGGTAACATTTACTGAAATAAAAAATATGATCTTGACTTATCTTTGACAAAAATATCGTGAAAAAAGCTTTAAGTAATAATTGCTGGCATTTCCCAAAAAATATATATTTTTATCGCAAATTGGTATACAAGCTTCTCCACTGTCTGTTCTAAACAGCCGGTGTCTGGTGGCTCATGGGAAAAATCCTCTGCCGCACAGGAAGTGATGCGTTTTACGTTTCCGGTTTGTTTGGAATCAACAGAAGAAGAAGAACTGGGTAGTTAGCATGAGCAGTGATAGCCACCATGACTGAACAGACAAAGAAAAGAGAAACTCAAACTGCATCAACAGGAAAATCCAAGCTCCGCCCACACCGTTTGATTGACAGGTGATCTGTGGGAAGAGCAGTGCAGAAACACCACAGTGACAAAGATGGAGACTGAATAAAATCCCTTGACATTTACTGAAAAGTGCCTTCACACTCCTCTCTCTCCTCGTTTCTCTTCCTTTCTTCTCTTTCTCCCTGTTTCTCTCTCTCCCCCTCCCTCTCTCCCTCCCTCTCTCTCTCTCTCTCTCTCTCTCTCTCTCTGTCTCCCTCTCTCTCTCTCTATCCCTCTCTCTCTCCCCCCTCTCCCTCTCTCTCTCTCTCTCCCTCTCTCTCTCTCCCTCCCTCTCTCTCTCTCTCTCTCCCTCCCTCTCTCTCTCTCTCTGTCTCCCTCTCTCCCTCTCTCTCTCCCTCTCTCTCCATCTTCGTTGAGCGGTTCAGTTTCATTGTGGTGACAGAGTTGGACCTGGCCTCCGTCAGCCTGCGTCCGGATCGTATTACAGCCGGCAGGAAGCCTGTGTTAACATCCTGATCCGTTAACACAGTCTTCCCCGCTCCATGTTCACTCCCAAATCGGATTACACTCAGCCACAAGCAGGAGGGAGCTGCTCCTGTCCGTCCTGCTCTCACCCGCTGCCAGAGAGACTCTACCTGTCCTAAATGACTTGAAAAGAGGACGAAGGGTTCATTTGCAAAAACAGATGAACGCCATTCCTGAAAAAAAATAAACTGACTATTGTATGTAATGCTTCACATAACCTACTTTCTGAATCCAAAATCTGTTTTGTGGCAAAAGTCGATATGGCCTATTGAGAATGCATTATTTGTTTGTTTGATTGATATTACCTGGGGAAAAAAAACATGATTTATAGAAATGAATACAAAGGGAGTTATATGTTTTTGTAAATGAACTCTTCAGGTGTTTTTTTTCTCTTTTACTCGTGTTATTTTTCCATTTTTTGAGGCTAGAAAGCTGAATATACTGTATGTATGTAGAGTGATACGTTTAGTTTCCTGTCTATATGTATAGTGATATAGATGCTGTCTATATGTAGACTGATATGTATAGTCTACTGTCTACATGTAAAAATAATAATAATAGGATTTATTTATATAGCACTTCTCAAAACAACAACCAAGGAAATGTTTAAAGAGAGAACAAATGTCATCAACAAAACAGAAAGAACAATATGCAAAAAGTAAAAAATGGTCCAAGCCATACGGATAAAATAAATTGAATAAGTAAATAGCCTAACAGACAAGGCAGCAAGGACAAAATCAATAAAAGCTAAAGATAGAATAGAAAAGTCTATGAACAGTGTGTATAATAATGTAGATACTCGTATAGTCTATTGTTTTTCTACTTCACTGGAGTTTTTTTCTCTGTTTTTTACCATTGTATTTCATTACTGTGCTTGTTTGTTACTTGAATAGATGTTCAATCGCTGTGCAAATCCATAAACATGAGCAAAAACCCAACATCAAAACATGAGTGTGTCGTCTTGCGAGCGTTTTAACAGTCAGCTTTCAACATCAGCAAACACAACGTAGGCTGCATTCTCTAACACCTGCTCGTTCCAAACTTCACATCGCAAACATCAATTCAGCACTTAATAACACGCTGCCTGGCCGCCGTTTTCCACACGCAGACCGGTTGTTAGGCCGCTGAAGCTCAAACCTCCTGACTCCTGACTGAATACTGTATCCTACTGTAGGCTAAACACTGGTGTCAGTCATTCAATTCAAATGGAGGCACTGAATGTTTTCAGTGTCACCACTTGCAAAGCTGGAAAAGTGACCAAGATTTTGACTTCAGAAAATGGCTGTGTGCAAGTATCTATAACAACTAGAGACAACCAGAGAGCAGCTGAGTCAGCTTGTTGTGGTGTGGCTGTAGATCCATTCAGTAACGTTCTCAGTAAAAGTGAATAGTGTGATAAGGTGGATTTGGTTACTGTGACACAGTAAACTGTCTTGTCTTTAGCCCTAGTCTCTACTCCAAAACACTCTGAGTTGTAGCTTGAGAAGAGTCAGCTCAGTTAACCTGAACAAACTGTTAGCTAGCTAACTAGCCGGCAAACACACTGATGTTAATGTGAACATGCTAACGCTAGCTGCTACTAGATACGTTAGCTAGTGTGCTAATCAGATGTGTTAACAACAAGCACTAAACACTAAATCAATCAGATGGATCAGTGATGAAATGATCAGTTCAGTCAGAAACAGACAGAAATTAACCGTCTGTTCAATTCTGTTGAGACGGACAGAAACACAATCAGCTGTTCACAGAGTTGAGGACCTCCAATATGGCCGCCAGAGGGGGGGTTACATCACCTGAAAGCCCTGTATCCACTATAACAAGCAGAAATAAGGCATTTTTTGTCAGGAGATAAGAGGTGATAATGTTAAAAATCTTTTGTTTGTTGTCACTATTAGCTACAACACGGTGGTGTAGCTATCACTTGTTGGTTACCTCTTTTATAACTTGTAAAATGAGGGTAATTCTTAATCTGAATTTCAGTCAGAATACAAAAAAATATAATTTGTGTGCTTTGGCATGTGAGGTATGCTGCTTTAAAAGATGAAATACAAAGAAAGCAGACAAATAAATCACGTCAACATTACAACTGCCTGGGGTAGAATTTATGGGAAATTAAATCAGTTTGATATTAAATTTAACGTCCCACTGAACAAAATATAGCAGGACCAAATGGGAATGCCACCATGACAAACAGCACCATGAAACTATTTGTGTCCAGCGGCCTGCAGGCCTACTGACCCCATTCACTTCCATTTTAACCTGGTTTCCTACCTCGCTTTTATTTCAGGTGAAGGGTGGTGTGCTTTCAGGCTAAATGACTAATGTTTCTCCGTCTGGTTATGTAGCCTAGATGCAGTAAAAATAGGCCTACACAAAGACACACACACATACACACACACACACACACCGGCAAGACCACAAGCCCAGCTCATCTTAACAGGGCTTTGTCTCCAGCGAGTGGCGATGCATTATGCATGTAGGGCTGCTTTTAGCGAGCAGAGTCTCTGCAGAACATCACACTGCAATCATCTGCCTACTAACATATTGATTTGATTTCAAAAGCGCCGAGGACCCACTTCATTTAAAGCTTGATTTATCTACAGTGTAATATATTGCACATATACAGTATATAAGGCAAATGGATTCATTTGGAAAGTTTTGCGCCAAATCCACCATTTCACTCCAAAAAACCAAATTATACTTTTGAAATATCAGCAGGTGAATCAAGTCTTTGATTGGAAAAATAACGACTCTTTAAAAGGCTGGATCTTCTATATTTTAGAGAAATACTACTACTACACTACTACTACTACTAATAATAATAATAATAATGATAATAATAATGCATTTTCTTTATGACACACTTTTCATTAAAAGCAAATCTTTAAGTGCTACAAGAAAAAAATAAAATGCAAGTAAAACAGTGAGCATAATAAGCTATGAACTTTCCCCCAAAACAGATGAATCCCAGTACATGGATTCTGTCCAGACTCCAGCTGCCTGTTAAAACCTCGTCCTTTGTGGCCGATAAACACAAAGTAAGTCGGAGCAGAGCCCATTTGGAGGAAGCTGAGGAGCGGAGACGATACAAGGACTCGCTCCCTGAAGAGACCCGGCGCCACCGACCAAGTCCCAAACCTCCACTGACCGCCGCGTCTCCCTTTACAGACTGCTGTATAGAACCCAACGGCTTGACCATACGGGTTTGAGCCGATACCGATACCAGTGTTTTTGGAATTGAAGCTGCTGATGGCCGATATCTTATTCAGACATTGAACATCGTCAAATTAGACCATTTTCATGCTCCAAAATTCCCCCAAATCACACAAAGAGATCGGTATGCATTTTAGGTATGCATTAAGTATATTAAGCATACATTTAGTATTCAGTGTTTCCCCCCAAAATTAGATTCTCGGCAAGGTGGAAAATCATGAAAAAAGGTGGAAAAGCCTCTGAAACAGCATCATTTACACATTTACAACACAGGATAATAGTAGTAAGAAGAAGAAGAAGAAGAAGAAGAAAAAGAAACATTCATATTCTCAACATTTGTGGAATCCAATCAAAATGCCTCAGTAGAATCAATTCAGGTTAAAGGCTTCATAGACAACTAGTGTAGTATTGATCAATTCTAACTATTATTCTGACTGCACCAGATCCTATGTAAATTAAAGGGCCGATATCAGCCTGACATGTCAGCGAAGATATCGGTCTAACCTCACTAAAGGGCTAAAAGCTGGAGACGACTATAATGGAATATTTTAGTTGTTGTGGCAGTTAACCTGGTGACCTTTAAATGATGGTGATGTTTATCTCTGAACCAAAAGAAAAGAGCCTCTGCTTTAGATGAGAGAAATGAATATGGAGGGGAGGAGGGGAGAGGGGGAAAGATGAGAGGAGAGAAGACGATATGAGAGGGAAGAAGGACGGAGAAACCTTCTGTATGGATCTATTTTTCATCCCTCATTGAATGTTTAATGCTTTATACGGCCTCTGCGGTGCGATTCCCTCGCCGAAGCCGGAGTCTTGTTTAAACCCTGAGCGCTCTCCGAGGGCTCGAGTCAGTCGGTTTAACCACCGTTTCAACCCACACGCCACGGCGGATCGCCCTCTGCCTGGCTGCACCGCGGCTTCACCGAGGCTCTGCAGGGTCAGACGCAATGCCAACAGGAGGCTGAGTCACAGAGGAGAGGAGAGAGAGAGACGGTGGGGAGCTGGTTCATACACTGTTTAGAGCTCTATTATAATTCTGTTCTATTCAGTGGGATGATCTGTTACACTGTCAGTGAAACTTAAATAGAGGCTCTCTCATTCATCTCTCTCTCATTGTAGAATTAATAAAGTGTAAATCTGCACCAAGCAGCTAGAACCAGAGAGCAGCTGAGTCAGCTTGTTGTGGTGTGGCTGTAGATCCATTCAGTAACGTTCTCAGTAAAAGTGAATACCGTAAATCCTCTAATAGTGGCCTGTAGTCAATTAAAAGCCGGGTCTCCGATAATGGCCGGGGCCGTGGTCGACACGAACAAATAAAGGCCGGCCCCAAATACAGGCCGGGGGAAAAAAACAAAGGAAAAAACAACGGTGGATACCGGTAAACTCCTGGTGCCTGTTATATAATGTAACTGTAGTTTGTAGTAACAAGATGGCAGTAGCTGTATCCCCATTCAAGTTAGCAGAGGGCTAACCGGAAGTTAGCCCACTCGGCCGGCGGAAGTCTCTGGAGCGTGCCGTCGTCGATTACCGTAATTATCGGTAATGTGTTGCAGTAACAAAAAAACGTCTACCTAACGAACCCCAACAGAAGCAGATCAGAAAACAAGGAGGCTTCGTACTAAAATATGAGCAAATATACTTATCAAACAGAGGGAATTAGAAATAAAGGCCTGTCTCTAATATAAGCCTGCTTCCAATAAAGGCCTAGTACCCTCTGCAGTTGAGGTAAATAAAGGCCCGGTCCAATATTAGAGGAAATACGGTAGTGTGATAAGGTGGATTTGTTTCCAAATGTAGGTTACTGTGACACAGTAAACTGTCTTGTCTTTAGCCCTAGTCTCTACTCCTGACCAGATACTATGGTTAGCTAGCTAACAAGCTGACATTATCTAAACACTAAATCAATCAGATGGATCAGTGATGAAATGATCAGTTCAGTCAGAAACAGACAGAAATTAACCGTCTGTTCAATTCTGTTGAGACGCTTAGAAACACAGTCAGCTGTTCAGAGAGCTGAGGACCTCCAATATGGCCGCCAGAGGGGGTGTTACATCAAAATCCCTCTATTCTACTCTAAAGATCATATTTGCCTGCTAGTAGCTGATGAATCTTGGGATGTAAGCCTCTGTGGTCGGTGGACAGAAAACACCTCGTTTAGCTTTACAAACCGAGCTCCTCAGGCTTTAGAGGAACATACTGAGTGCTGAAAGTCAGTGGGGTTTCCTTTTAACGAGACGGAGAGTAAGAGTCGGGCTGCAGGCTGTGTGTCCCGTCGTAAAACATTCTAGGTCAGCAGCTACTCCGAGTTCAGCGCTTCATGAGATGAATGGCCCTAAAACCTGTAATGAACGCCAAAACTAAAAACAGAACACAGCTTTTGTTTTCGGCAGTGAAGCAGAGCCGGGGAAAGCCTCTTTAGCGACGATGCATGTTATTAACAGATGATTTGGGGGATTAGCCAACGGTAATCACATTCATCCATGTGTGATGGTCAAATCCCAACACCCAGGGTTAAAATATCCTTCAAAAACTGGGTGGGGAATTATCACAAGCGTTCCTGGTAAGTTTCTCTAGACAGTTTGTCCGGTTGTATTCTAATAACCTGGTATTTCAAATAATGAAAGACTTTTGGGAGGCACCAGTGGATGAAAAAGTCAGTTTCCTCAGGATTTACTGCAAACAACAACCACAATCATGAGTAGGTAGTGTATAAGCCCTAACACTAACCCAGAGCTAAGCTGTGAACAATAGGTGGACTAATGCTGCTTTCAAGTGCCTCTCGTAAGCTCCTACTTCCGAGATGCCACGCATTCACATGCTTTTGGTTGGAAATAATAACAAAAATAACTGTTTAAGACTCCTCTTTCATCAGATTTTTTAATATATAGCATTATTAATACCAAAATTAATCTTGGATTTATCTTCTGAGTGTTTATCTGTCCAGTCCAAGTTCCAGTGCTTTCTCTTTTATCCATGTACTGTATGTTGTCATCTATTTTTGACTTGTACTCTTGTCTGGTTTGTAATTTTTTTTTTTTTTTTTTTTAAAGTAGTTTATTGGTGGCTGATTGGTTTTAATTTAGGAATCAAGCAGCACAGAGCTACTGTGGCTCAGGCATGGAATTGATGTCTTCTTCAAACAAAAATGCATGGCAACTAAAAGTTAAATATAGAGTGAAAATAGAAACATCCAACAACACTAATTATTTGGGCCTGCATGGGATGCCAAACAATAACATATAGTGCTAAATTACCTTGTTACCATCAGTTATTTACATGCTTACATGCTCTCCGCCCCTAAATGTCACATCTCAGCAACATGAGTCTTTCCTGTGTGCTCAACTCCTAATTATGATATTTCCTACAGCACTTTGAACGCAGGGAAAGTGCCTCCACCGGCTTTTAGCTAAGTACAGTAGACTGAGTAACTAGGCTACAAGCTAACAGCGCTACAGGCAGTCGGTTTTGCACTGCTGAGTGGTAACAACACAGTTAGCTTCTGGCTACATGTGCAGTTACAGTAGGTTTAGATGATGTATAATTTTCAGGTGCGCTGTGTGATATAAGAAGTTTGCTGTCGGCGAAGAATTAAGAAAAATGCAAACATTTGGAGAGAAGCACCTCCGTTTATTCCCAGTTCCATTTTGGCTTCATGGTTATTTAATTTCAGGCCTGTCCTAATTTATTTTATTCCCCTTACTTGTTTTTTGTTGTTCATGTTCGAGTCTCCTCCATGTTGAGTTTTGATGTCATTTGGTTTTTGTTGCCCAATTCACCTGGGTCCCCTGATTTATTTCCTCTGTTTTTTCTTTTGAGGTGTGATATTTTTATGTAAGCCCCCTTGGGATTTCTTTGCATCGCCTGAACAGTGTGTGTTTCTTTTTGTATTTCTCCATTTTCCGTGTTCGTATCATTTGTACGTGAAATAAACGAAACCCAACCTAGATCTTGCAACCCATCCGCCGCGAGATCAGAGCGGATCGGTCGCTATAAAAATCCCATTCTGAGAGGCTCCCGTGACACTCAGCTCCTCTGTAAGTGACTCGCTGTGCAGCTTGGCCTAACACGCAGCATAAATTACAGTGTGCAGCGCGGCCGAGCCTCCCAGCAGCAGACAGGCTCATCGCTGGGGGAAGCGGGGGAAGTAGGCCAATCTGCCTTGACATTTGCAGCGTCATCGCCGCTGCTGCTACTGCTGCAGATCGTGGCTCTGAGGCCGGATCACACCTCCCATGGAAGTTCATTCTTTTCAGATGAGAGAGTCTGTTACCGCTGCAAATGCATTGTGTTGCGATGAAGGTGTCACATGCATCGGATTTATTCTATTTATGCGTTGATAATGCATACGTAAACTAAAGCAAATGTTACTTTTGCCATTTTGTAGCTGGCTCTCTGTTTCATGATAGGTTTCACGATAAAAACATTTCGTCATGCTTGTTTTTTTTGCGACGAAAACTGATGTTAACAAAGGAGAAGGGAGCCACCGATGATGCAAAAATACATTTATTTGGGTTCCTTACACACTTCAAATGTCTGTATTTCAAAAAGCACAAAGTACAAGGCTGTGACGGACACAACATGGGCTTCAACTAAATGTATTTTTGCATCCTCAGTGGCTCCCTTCTCTTTTTTCGCTCGCATGTTCGTCCCCCGAGCGCCTCGCCCTTTGTTTTCCACGCTATTTTTGTAGCACTGCACTTCCCAGACATCACCTGTCAATCAAACAGTGTGCTACTGTACTGAGACGTCTTCTTCCTTGGAGTTTCTGTTGCGTTTCTGTCTGCATTGATGTTATAATAACATTTGGAGTCCTGATCTATTCTAAACATCTTGTTCACTGCAAAAATATCTGATGTCGTTGTATGTGCATATATATGAATGCATGTATATGTTTTAGTGTGGGATGGAAGTATATGTGTGGCAGGTGTTAGTGTTATTTATGTATGAATGTAAGAAGCAGGAGCTGGGGCTTTTAACCAAAGTCAAATTCCTTGTATGCGTTGCATACTTGGCCAATAAATCCTGATTCTGAACATCTAGTTCACTGCTAAAATATACAGTATCTAGGTAACGCAAACGCTTTATTTTCCTAATAATTTCCTAGAAAGGAACTGTTAATTTCTTAGGAAGCTTCCTGAAAAGAAGCATTACATTATTTATTAATTATAGTGAAAATAGAGAAAGAGTTCAGTGGTGGTTGGTGGTTGGTAAGTTCCTCCAATTTCTTCTGTTGTTTCCAAGACAGAACCATGAAATGATCTAGTAGTTATATAGAAAATTAGAAATCAGAGGAAGGAATTCAACAAATAACCATATTATATAATTATACGAATAATGACTTGGGTTACCAAATTGACCTCTGCCTGTTATTTTTCCAATAAATAGTTAGTAATAGTTAGAAATGTTCAGTATCTTATCAACTCCACCAAACACACTGCTTACATTTTCTATATAACTACTGCATCATTTAACTACTGCATTATTTCATGGTTCTTTCCAGGAAACTTCTTAAGATATTAACAGTTAATTTCTAGGATATTATTAGGAAATTCGGGACCCAGAAAATAAAGCGTTACCTTCTGTATATCTCAATATATTTGAGCCACAGGATGCTTTCATATAACTCTGCATTCGGTCTGTAGCAACACTAATACAGTCCAGATTAAGCGCGATCCCAGTGTAAACATGAGAGCGCTCATCTGTCAGCGAGTCGTGGGTTCGGTCATGTTGTCTCTGTTTCATAGACCGACCATCTGACCTGCCTCTCTCTGCCCAGACTGGGCTTTGACATTCAAATGAGCCCGAAATCAAGTACCTGGCGCTGAGCTAATTCTCCCTTATTGAAGTGAGTAAAACGTGGCCATCAAATATGGAGTAGCAGGTAGAAAGGCCTTTTGAAGCGCCACAATAGGCAGAGTCATGCAGGAGCGGCAGCCTCCCATCCACCTTCCCCATTTTCTACCACTGAATAATTCATGGGAGGGAGATTTTAATAATTCAGTGGAATAACATGACGAGAGCGACCGCTGTCTTCATCAGCGACTCCTGCCGCCCCGGGGGAGACGGAGTGGATGAATAAATGAATGAATGAATGAAAGGCTGGATGTATGAAGTGACGGCGGCCCTGCAGTGAGAAGGAGAATCACCATTTTTCGCTGGTTCTAAAGCTGCAGGGCGAACACCGGGCCGGTTTAGGGTCCCAGACCAGTTTTTCAGATCTGAGGCTAAATCCCGACTCGCACAGCCGTCACCGAAGCTCGTTAAGTTTGACCCGGGATCTGACCCGGGATCTGACATCGACTCAGACATCCGCAGGTTTTCAAACGTTTGATTTTGTCTGCAGCGCTCTTGTAGTGTGAGATATGTAAAGACGAGTTTTGAGAAGAGTGAGCAGCCAATGGGAGCTCAAAGCAGATTCTGCCAATATATAAAAAACGAGTCTCACTTTTTTTTGCCTATTTACAATCATTGGTAAACATTATTTTCTTCGTTCATAAGTTTCCTCCGACCGGATTTCGGTGTTACACTTGTTCAAACTGAAAGGTTTAACAAACATAAAGAAAGAGATTCACTTAAAAACATTTCAGCAGCATGACTAGTTTTTTATATATCATCAGAATCTGCTTTGTCGGCGTTCCTTAATGTGCTAGAAGTGATTTTCAGACTGTTCCTCCATACAACGGCAGTGAATGGAGAGAGAAAAAAACACAATTCTCCAGTCTGCTCTACTGGAGCAACAGATCACAGAATCACTGATTTTGGGGGTTTTATCATGGAGGAAGAGACACAACCCAAGACACTACCAGAGTCACACAGAGCTTTAACCTGCCGAGTCCCACCAGCCACACAAATCATGGACATACAGGACCTCATTAGCACCAATTATTAAATGAATCCCCTTCATTAACTATAGAGGAAAGTATAATTCCCACAGACTAAACCATCATCTGTTCAGTTTGTACAAATAACTGGCAGGTTAGGAATTAGATTATTTATGCCTTTATAGCTCAATGAACAAAGTATAATTTGTACGGTAATGGGATACGGCAGATTACTGTCACTGTGATGTCACAATGAAAACTGATCTCTTCGACAGTCTGCACCCCCCCCTCCCCCCCCCCACCCCCATATCTTCTTCTTCTACTTCCTCTAAAACACTCCTGTCTCTCCTGAAGGGTTCGACCGATTCGTAAGGCCGTAACCAATATTTAGACAATAAGTATTCAGTGTTTCCCCTGGAAGTTTCTTCTTGTCAGGGTGGAAAAGCCTCTGAAACATTCAGAGCATCATGGGACACTAAAACTCTCCACTGAAACCCAGACTGATGAAATTCTTTTAGTGTCAGCAGCTCTTTAAGGCAGAGTGACCCACCACAGATTCTCCACAGGAGACATTACTGCCTTTAAATGAAGAACTCATTTACAAAAAGCATAATTTAACAATTAAATGAATAAATACAATGTGCAAGAAATAAGAAAATCTAATTTCATTTCAGGTTTTCCAGCCTGTTTTTCTGTATCTGTGGTCAGGAGGAACCTCCATCATATAAGAGGTGATGATATCCGATATTTAATAAAAGACCAATATCGGCCGGATATGTCAGTTTGTCCTATCTTGAATTTAAAATATCCTTTCTACCTCTTTCCTCATCTCTTACTTCCTTTCCTGTCACTTTCCTATCACACATGATCATTCTAGTGGAAACAGAGCGACATGTTGTTCCCTCTGTGTTTCTGACTCTTTACAATACAATCCTTAGTTTCTTGTAATGTCGGTGATCTAGAAATGGAAGCTGAAGCGGTCTCTGCTCACTGTGAGTCTCACTGTGTAGCAGCGTCAGCTAAACGCCTGAAATGTAAAAAAAAAAAAAAAAAAAAAAGGAAACTTCACACCGAGGAAAACCTCCAGGTGGAAATTGCCCGGTTCTACAGTTACAGCCTGAACAATAACAGCTCAGTCGACCCAACACACACACACACACACACACACACACACACACACACACACACACACACAGGCAGACAGCGTAAAGAAGAGAGGTTTGCCTCGCCAACTACAGAACAAGATAAAACTACAATACTTATATGCAATTAACTAAAACACACATTCCCATCATCTGTGTAAAATGGCCACAAAACCCTTCTATGTATGTTTCAAAAGTAGGTATACATTATTGATACATTATTATATATATATTATTAATACTTACTGTATTATTAAATATTTTTCCTGTTTACACCTATTGTTTACGGACTATTGAATGTTGAATTATTTTGTTAAAATGACAAAATAAGTTAAAAAATAAGCTAAAAATAAGCTAAAAAAATGCAAAAAAGCTACAATTATACAGCTTATATTTTCATTATTATTAGTACTATTAATAAAATTTGTATTCCTACTTCTGAAACATACTGTATGTGTTCTCTTACCTTGGAGAACGGTCATGACTGCAGCCTTACTCAGCATCGTTTCTGACCCAAATCAATAGTTAATAGTGGAGGTTAAGTAGCTGCTCTTCCATAACTAGTCGCTAGGCAGAGTCGGGGGGGTTAAGCTCGCCAAAACACAAAACGCTCGTCTTTGGTTGGCCGACTGACTTGGCAGTAGCTATGGAAACTGAGAAGCCCCCTCTTAAACACACCCATTCAGAGGACGAGGTGTCGGTGATGTCATCGCGACAGGTGTGGAGGAAAGGTGTGAAGGTGACGGGGCAGAGAGAGAGAGAGAGAGAGAGGTAGAGAGAGAGAGGTAGAGACAGAGGAAGTAAAGGTGTCAGTCACATGGTGGGTGGGGCGATGTGTGGTAAATGAGACCTGGATAGGTGCAAAAGTCCAAGTGTTTGTGTGTGTGTGTGTGTGTGTGTGTGTGTGTGTGTGTGTGTTGAGGGATCCCATTCAAAACCAATTCTACCTTTAAAATAATAACATTGGACTGACAAACTGACATTTTCCCATAAGTAAATGTCTGTCCTGCTCCTCTCTCTCTCTCTAACTCAACAGTGATCCAACCTATATCCAGTTCATAAAGCTTCTCCACTGTCTGTTCTAAACAGCCGGTGTCTGGCGGCTCTTTCCTGCCGCCCAGGAAGTGATGCGTTTTACATTTCCGGTTTGTTTGGAATCAACAGAAGAAGAAGAACTGGGTAATTAGCATGAGCAGTGATAGCCACCATGGCTGAACAGACAGAGAAAAGAGAAACTCAAACTGCAGCAACAGAAAATCCAAGCTCCCCCCACACTGTTTGATTGACAGGTGATCTGTGGGAAGTGCAGTGCAGAAACACCGCAGTGAGGCTGAGGGACAAAGATGGAGTTTTTAAGAATGCCTTATTGCAGAGGTCATGCCAACCATTAGTGCAGCTAAGAAAAAAATGCATCCTGCTGCGATTTGGAGAATTTTGCATGAGCCTGCACTGTGATTACTACTGAAATCACCAAAACAGTTACAAGGCTTTTCTGCAGCCACAGCAGGATAGCAGCGGACAAAAAGCCCTTAAAGCTGCATTAGGCAACATGAGTCGCAGGTTGGCGGCTCCAAACGGCAACGAGGGGTAACTGTTCAAATTCTGCACACTTCAACCGGTCTGTGATGCTTCATACCAAAGGAAACCAATCAAAGAGACCAGAGAGGAAAAAGATCCAACGCTTCTTGCTGTCTAGGAGACACTTTGGCATTTTGCTGTTAAATTACATTTCATAGTGTAATCACAGTCCAAACACATGCAGTCCAGCTGGACTGGAGACTCTAAATTGCCTGTAGGTGTGAATGTGAGGCTGATTATCAAAACGTGTTCTTGTGTCCTCCGTGACGCATTTTACGTAATATCTAACCGCCGAAGTACGATTCCAAATCAAAAGAACGACAGGACAGAGGACGGATAGAAACCCCGGAAGCTTCCTTGCCAACCTCAAAATATCGAGGATGCATCGGATGGAGACTTGACCGACGAGAACGAATTGAAAGCCCCAAGATTCATTGCGACAATGGTGAGCAGCTCTGCAGTCTACAGCACAGAGCTGGTTAACAGCTGGGGAATTTACAGCTGTGTGTCTTCATTAATCACACGCGTGACGTGAAGCTCACAGTCCATCTCAAACTGTTCACTTTGATGAGAGGATCGTTCTCCCCAAGACGACTTGGGAAGAACGTTCTCCACAGGAACACAAGCATCGACTTGGTGTTCTTGCATTTGATAATCAGCCTGAGTGTGTCTGTCTATGTGAGTTAGCCTTGTGATGTACTGGCGGCCTGTCCCAATGCATGCTGGGATAAGCTGCAGCCCCACCGTGACCCTAAATTCATAGTATTCCCACAATGTCACACACATTTCCTACCAATAGAGAACATTACCATACACACAGCTCATTGGCTGTGGCTGTCATTCGATTATAATCACCTGTTAATATATCACAATCGCCTGTTATTTTCCTACCAAGATGGCCGTGTGCTGATGGAACAGAATACTATGGATAGGAATAAGCAGATATGCAAAAGGACTGAATGAATGAATGAATTATAACTCCTCACTTCCAGAGGAGAACTTGTGGTAGAAGTAGGTTTGTGGAGCACAGCAGGCTTCTGCTCCACTAAAGTGTTGATGATGACCTGATTGAGGTCGAAATGTGGCTTGTCTTGTCTAGTAAATAAACATTTTTGCGGAGCAGAAAGGTGGTGTGTGAAGCTACTTCTATATGGACTTAGAAGAAGAAGAAGAAGAAGAAGAAGAAGAAGAAACTTTATCAGTATAGCACCTTCCTTAAAACAATTACAAAATACAGCAGTAAAATAAATAAAAAACCCATGTAAGGATCAGAAAACAATGTAAAAAAAAAGCAAAATAGAAGGAAAGCATACAAAAAAAAGGACATAAAATCAACAATAAAACCAAATCTTGACTTCAGGTTTTGAGAACAGACAGTTATCTTATCTCAGCACTTCTCTTTTCCTATAGGAGGAGATTTCCCACCAGCGAGCACGCCGACACCTGAAACCAATTTGGACACACAGGGAGGATCGACAGCGTCTCGGCTGGTGCGGACGGGACTAATCGAGTTGGATTTGAACATGACAGCGTTGCCCGGAGCGACTCACTCACCTCTCTTGATGTGTTTGAGCTGTCTCTCGGCCTCGTCTCTCTCCTCGGTCAGTCTGTTGCACTGCGGGCAGACAGCAGGGTCAACGCGTTAGCTCGTGTTCCACAACAGACCGCGTGCAGGTCACTGACACCGGCAGTGTTCAGTTACACAGACTAACAGTGGGAGTTTACGCAGAACGGTTGTAAAATGCAGCCACAGTCAGTACAAATTAGGCACTTGGCTGATCGGACGCTTTTCATCCCAAAACGCTATGAATCATGGGTCAGTATTTAAAAACCACATGTGACTCCATCCTCAAAAACAAAGATATTTTGTGAGCAAAGATCTTAAGATGACACAAAACTTCAATACTAATTCATAATGTGCTTTACTCTCATGCCAGCAACCTTTTTTTTTTTTTTTTTTAACTCCTAGCTCTGTAAAGTGCATGGTGAGACATCCTTCCATCTCTTCTTCTGTGGTGTTCATACCAGTTAAGAACACATGAAGAAGAAGAAGAAATAGCTGAATACGAGCATCAGTCCAGACTTCATTTTGTTCTGCTAGGCTTTCCAAGCATCCGTCTCCTTCTACCCATAATCCCTTGTGTTTCGGGGTGGTTTCCTGTAGTCGGTTGGATTAACGAACCGCACCGTCTGAGACTCTCGGTGGCGTTATTTGGTGCCACCAGAGGCACCAAAACCAGAGTTCAGATAAAAGTTTTCCATATCAAAACTCATTTTATCTAACTTCCCAACCCCATAACAACACAGACAGCCTCTCAGTTCTGATGACACGCTGCCTGTCTCTGCTCCTGCTGACTTGACGGCTTCCCCACAAACACAACAGGCGGTAACCGCTCATTTACCAATCCACAGGATCTGATTTAAATATCTCTTGTGCTATTTTTAGGGTGAGCGCCGGTGTAGAAGTCTGGCCTGGATGGACGGGGGAGAGCGGCTATGTTGTAGGTCAGCGGTTCTCAACGTGTGGTCCAGGGACCACCAGGGGTCCTTGAGGGGGTTCCAGGGGGTCTCCAGCAAATTGATGAATTGTTAAACTTCACCATTATTTAATTTACAAGAAGTTAACACAATTAGAGAATGTAGAAGAATGATTATTTTGATCATAGTTTCTCTGTTATCTCTCTACCTACAATACAGATAGTCATGGGATTTTGGACAAAATCATATCTGACAATAAAAATATTCTCAGATTTGGGTCAGAGAGACAAAATCTCATCAAATGGGGGTCTGGGGCTCTAATGTGGACTAAATTAGGGGTCATTGATATGAAAAAGGTTGAGAATCACTGTTGTAGGTTATCAATAAAAAACCTTCACCCAACACTGACGTTTGGTTGAATTAGACCAGTGATTCTCAACCTTTTTCATATGAAAAACCCCTAATTTAGTCCACATTAGAGCCACAGACTCCCATTTGATGAGATTTTGTCTCTCGGACCCAAATCTGAGAATATTTTTATTGTCAGATATGATTTTGTCCAGAATCCCATGACTATCTGTATTGTAGGTAGAGAGATAACAGAGAAATTATGATCAAAACAGTCATTCTTCTACATTTTCTAATTGTGTTAACTTCTTATAAATGAAATAATGGTGAAGTTTAATAATTGCTGGAGAACCCCTGGAACCCCCTCAAGGACCCCTGGTGGTCCCCGGACCCCACGTTGAGAACCACTGCATTAGACCAAGAAGGATCAACAGGAACAACACCGAACCTGCTGTCAACATTCAAGGGTGTAGGTTTCATTTCATCAGCAAAATTAAAAGGAAAGATATGAATTTACATGAGAGAAGTTTGCAGGTATGAGAGACGGTGAAGGGGAATTATTGGTCAAAGTGAAATACAGTGAGACGGTGCTAAATTGAGACACTTGAGGGTGAATAGTAATTAAAATATGAGACATGGCAGCGTAATTTCTTGTCAAAATGCTTTTAAATGCATTTGAAGGAGTTTCAAACAACTACAGGAAGAGCTCCATGTTTTTATTTAGTTATATTTAGTTTGGGTTTGTAACCAAAAGCCAATCGCAAAATGTTCTTCAGTAAAACGCAACTGTGAGTAAAAATCCTGTTTATGTGTTTTATGGGGACAATTAATCCTTTTCCTAATACTGAGGGACATGCCAGTTTCCCACAAAATCTACGCCTGTGCTCACACTCATAGTGGGAAACTAAGAAAATTATTCATATTTTCTTTTGAAGTTTTTTACTGCCTTAGCCAAATGACCTGTAAGATCTCTGAAAACACGGTGATTTCTTGTTATTTTTCATCCATTTATTGTTCCTCAGACCTGACCGACTAACAAAAACATGACAGAATCTCATTTTCGACCAGAATCGAGGCTACTTTCTCTTTTCTTTGCGGGACAGAGATGTACAGCAGTCTTCCTCTCCAGTTACCACAGTGTATAGCGGTGAATCCTCCATGCTATTGCTTCTCTCCACACGGTTCATTTAAAGAGGTAATTGGAACTCGCGGAGCGTTCAGGGACTTCCTGTGCAACAGAGATAACAGCGTCCGAACAGAAAGCCGACCGTCCCTCTGGAGTCAGACTGCCGACAGCAGCCGGGACAAACTCCCTGCACACTGGTTCATTACACTGGGTCGGTTTATCGCTAACCATTCCAATTATTCTACAGCAAAACAATGAACAAAAGTAAACATGTCGTTCCCCACGAATGATGAAATCACCCCTCGGGCCAATCGGCAACAAGATGCATCGTCCCTCCGAGTTTCATCAAAACCGGACCGGTGCTGCAGCAGTTATGGCCTTTCATAGTTTTACAGTTTGACTTTATTTATAGCGCCTCCATCAGGCCAATCGGTGTAATGTTTTTAAATGCCAGAACGCAAATATGCATCATCCCTTCAAGTTTTGTTAAAATTGGAGCAATGGTGTTTGAGATATCAAGTTGCAGTTTAGAATTTGAATTTTTTTTTGCACCAGTGGTGTTTGAGATGTTACACAGGAGATCATGGAAGGCTTTACAAGTTTGAGTTTCACATTTTTACCTTTAATTATATCACCCTCATTAGGCCAATTTGTAATAATAACAGTGTAGCAGTTAAAGCCTTTCAAAGTTTGAATTTTTTACATATTTATAGCGACCCCATCAGGCCAATCGGTGTAATGTTTTTTTCTTCAACGATTTTTATTGATTTTAGTTTACTTACAAAGCATCTTCACCAGTGTATATGAACAGCGTAGTGTTTTTAAATGCCAGAACACACCCATTTAACTTATTCTACAGCAATACAATGAAGAAAAGTAAACATGTCGTCCCCCACGAATGATGCAATCACCCCTTGGGCCAATCAGCAACAAGATGCGTCGTCCCTCCAAGTTTCATCAAAATTGAACCAGTTGTGTCTGAGATATCATGTTTGAGTTAGAACATTTTAACCTTTAATTAGAGCGCCTCCATCAGGCCAATCAGTGTCATTTTGAACACTGATTGGTGGAACACAGTGTGAAGATGCATCATTCTGCCAAATTTCGTCAAAATCGGACCGGATGAATCACATTTGACGGACAGACGGACTCAGCCTGCAATCCAGCTATCAAATTACACTGATTGGTCTAATCAGGGCGCTGTAATTAAAGAACAAAACTTTAAACTCCAACAGAATATCCCAGACAGCACTGGTGCGATTTTGACAAAACCTGGCGGGATGATGCATTCTGGCACTGTGCCTTGGTGTTTAAAAAAATTACACAGATCAGCTTGATGGGGCGCTATAATTAAAGGTTAACATTTCCTAACTGCTGCAGCACCCATTCGAAGTTTCACCAATAGGACAAATAAAGGACGTTGTTTTTTCTCCGTTCAGCACCCAGCATGCTCTCTGCCGGCAGCAGGAAAGCTCTTGGCCCAGTTTCCTCCTCCTCTACCTGCAGTCTAACGCTCTGTCAGGTTCGATATTCCTGAAGACCGCAGCAAGGTTAGCAGGTTCACCGGAGAGCAAGGCACCAACCAACGCTGCCACAGTTAGGGGTTCAATTCCCTGTGTGGGTCAATGGGGAGAGCGAGGCACCAACACTGGGACCGCTGGAGTCTTTTTTCCTATTTTCCCCGGGACTTTATCTTTCTTTTGAAATAATATTGCATTAAAACACATCAGCCACACAAACTACAGCAGCAGTAGAGAGCTAATTTTCATTTGTAAAATGGATAGATCTTTTAGGAGGAGACTACGGGAGCTGAGAAGGAACCAGGTACGTTTACATTAAGATAGGTTCTAGTTAGCTACATGTTTTATGCTAGCTTCATTAGAAACAATGCTGGTATAAAATTCTACTTTCTACTTTCATCCTGTTTATTTACACCAGCTTGGTGTTTAAAAATGGAGGTTGTAACTAACCATTGATCTGTATGTTGCTCTTGCCTCACTTGCATGATGACAACAGGGTTAGGGGTTCAATTCCCTCTTTGTAGGTCAATGGGTAGAGCAAGGCACTAACACTGCCAGAGTTGGGGGTCCAATTCCTTCTTTGTAGGTCAATAAGTAGAGCAAGGCACTAGCATTGAAAGGGTGGGGGTTCAACTCCGTGTGTAGGGTCAATGGGTAGAGCAAGGCACTAGCATTGAAAGGGTGGGGGTTCAACTCCCTGTGTAGGGTCAATGGATAGAGCAAGGCACTAACAATGCCAGAGTTAGGGGTTCAACTCCCTGTGTAGGGTCAATGGATAGAGCAAGGCACTAACAATGCCAGAGTTAGGGGTTCAACTCCCTGTGTAGGGTCAATGGATAGAGCAAGGCACTAACAATGCCAGAGTTAGGGGTTCAACTCCCTGTGTAGGTCAATAAGCAGAGCAAGGAACTAATGCTGCCAGGATCAGGGGTTCAATTCCTTCTTTATAGGTTAGTGGGTAGAGCAAGGCACTAACAAACACTGCCAGGGTTAGGGGTTCAATTCTGTCTTTGTAGATCAATAGAGCTAGGCACTAATACTGACAGTGTTAGGGGTTCAATTCTCTATAGCTCAATATGATGAGCAAGGCACTAGCAATGAAAGGGTTAGGGTTTTAATTCCTTCTTTGTAGGTTAGTGGGTAGAGCTAGACACTAACACTGACAGGATTAGGGGTTCAATTCCCTGTGTAGTTCAAAGGCTAGAGCAAGGCACTAACAAACACTGCCAGGGTTGGGGGTTTAATTCTGTCTTTGTAGGTCAGTGGGTAGAACTAGGCACTAACGCTGATAAGGTTGGGGGTTCAATTCCCACTGGGGCTTTTATTATAAGGTATTTAGGATAAAAGCGTCCAGCAGATGTGACAGTTTGTGTGATGCAGGCTTTGTTCTGCAGAGGAAACACAGGACGCTTTGACATCTACAGGATCCATGAACTACTTACCGCTAAATATCAATTAAAACCTGAGGCGAGGCTCTTTCTGTCTTTACAGAACCACGAATTCACACATTACAGCCAAATATAAGACTATTAACGCTCAGCACATTTCCATAGAAAGGCTAAAATCTTTTTTGAAAATTCAGTGACTTCTTGATAAAACACATAAAGCAAAAATGAAACACTAATATAAATCTATAGCATCATTTCGGTCTCCGTGTAAATGGCGAGAAGAGCGACAAATTTAGGGAGGGGTTCAGCTCTTTGATGTCTCGAAAAGAAAAAACCTACAGGAGAAGCCGGCCGGCAAAAAATATTATAGCGGCAGAAATTAGGCTCCAACATCTGACCCTGATAGACATATTAACAAACATTTTAAAAGATATTTCCAGTGGTTTACAGCACGGACGGTTAGAAGCAAAAACACCGAAAAGATTTTTTTTTTTTTCTTTCTTATTTTACCTCTGTTTGCATTTGTGCGTCTCCCTCCTCCTCGCATCCCTCCATCTGCGCAGAGGATGAACAAGGAAGCATTTTCAGGACCGGAGTGAAAATATCTCCGCTCTTTCTCTCCAACAAGACGAGCCAATTTACAATTAGAGAAAGCTACAAAGAGGCTTTTTCTATCAGCACATGTCTGGATGGGATCCCATTATTTTTTTTTTTTCTCCGCACATGGGATGGAGAGCGCTCCTGCTCGGCTGGCCGGCGGACAGGATCCTCCTCCTTTCACTGACAGCATCATCTGGATCCCCTGAACCCCCACCCCCCCCCCCTCCTCTTCCTCCTCTCCCTCCTCTCCCTCTCCCTCCTCCTCCTCCCTTCTCCATGCTGCAGGCAGCGACGGACTAAACCATTTGCGCATGTGTGGGGGGAGTGGGCTGTCTGAATGAAGAGGCAGGATGGATGCAAATATAAATAGTGATATATTTTATTTATTATTTATATATATGCAGATTTTGTTCCTTATTTTGATTTTTGCTTATTAATATACAATTGAGGACCACGAGAGGCATACTCATCCACTTTAGACCCTTTATAACACTGGAATGGATATAACGAACAATAAAGATATTCTCAAACTGTAAAGATGCTTCTCTGTTCTTGCTCTTGTTCTCTAAAAGACGACAGGTAGAACACAGGTATCGAGTTGACATTCTTGGATTTGATATTTAGCCGCTGGGGGACTCTCCAGCTTGTTGGAGTTGAAGAATCGACTCTTTTGGGAGTCGATTCTTCACCACTAGATGGCAGCAGCTCCCTGCAGCTGGACTGATGGCAGAGCAGCCAGCAGTGGAGGAAGGAGTACCAGAATGTCCTACTCCCGTAGAGGTACTCTTACTTTGCTGATATTTTACTTCAGTAGAAGTAAAAGTAAAAAGTGTGTGATTTAAAATGTCCTCAGAGTAAAAGTTCCTGAGTTCCTCTTTAGAACAGAGAACGTTGTTAGCTGTGATCTTTTCCATGTGATTCTAAAAGGAGAGAGGTCAGAGTTCAAACTAGATTCTTTTCACTGGAAACATTAGAAATGACAAAATAAAGTGCAGAAACAAAGTAAAGTCAGATTCCTCTTCTCACTGTGAATGGATCCACAGTTTATCAGTTTACGTTGATCCAGTTTCTGTGGCTGATGGAGAGACACAATCTGTTCTGTGATGGATGGATTTAAAATGGACTGAAGGACAAAACTGCAGGAGAGATGGACTTTAGTAAACACTCAAAAAAGTACAAGTGCACAAAAAGATACTCAATTACAGTAACGAGAGTAAATGTAATTGGTTTCTTCCACCCTTGGCAGACACCAGTATTGACCCAAAACAGAATGAAGCTGAGGTCAGGACAGAAATACTATCTGCTGTGTCGATCCTAAGTGGGATAAAGCTCCAGTCCGGAGGTTTATTAACAGTTTGTGGATTCTCAAAGGGAAAGAAAATAATCTCTTCACAGATTTGCTCCAGTCTTTACATGCAGTATGTTCCCGACACCCTGCTGTGGCCCAGAGGGTTGGGTGACATCCATAAACGCTGCCAGCAAAGACTTTAGCACTTTCTGTCAAACCCCACCTTCTGTTGTTACTGTACAAAAGTATAATTCAGCCCATATTACCTTACCGGCTCACCCACATCTCACACAACGCATCCAAGATCATTGGCCTTCCCACCCCCAAATCTCTCAGACTTCAATAACAAAGCCATAATACGCAGAGCACTAACCATAACTCAAGACCCCACTCACCCCCTTAATCCTTTCTTCACACAAATTTGCGTGGGAGGACGGCTGCATCAGTCAGATTTGAACTTCAGAGAGCAGCATCCACGGCTGCTACCCACTAACCACTAACCATAGACTCTCTGAAATGCTGATGAAATACAGTCATGACAAGGTGATGCATTCAGGTATGAGGGATACAGTAGTACAACTAAGAGAACAAGCACAGATCCTGTACAGACCCACGGCGCGTGTTCAATTCAATTCACTGAAGCATTACGACATGATTATCGGTTTAATAATTCCACTAACGTCTAATAATAATATATTTAATAATAATAATAGTGTAAATATGTTTGGAGAGCATTCAGTAAAGTTGAAGAGAAGATGATAGGTGATGTTCTGTTTGTTTATTTCGTACGGAAGTTGTGGTTAAGTTACGATAACCGGTATGTGGTATGGTCAGGATGTCAGCCTCAGCCGCAGCACTTCAGCTAGAGACTGTTCAAATTGAGTGTTGTGTTGCTACACCTAGTGAATAAAATGCAGGCTATTTACCTCAGTCAGCTGTTAATATATTGGTTTAGACATATTTTACAAGTGTGTTGTTTAGTGTTGTTTATTGTTAGGATCCCCATTAGCTGTGCACAATGCAACAGCTACTCTTCCTGGGGTCCACACAAAATGTAAAAACAAGACATAAAACTTAACATTTGCTTTCATGGCACTTCACTATTTCAGCACAGTACATTACATTACATTGCTTAGACTGACTTTGAGTTATTCTAGAACAGTCCCTTCAGTCCACAAAGAAAGGAGAGAGAGGACAAAAGAAAAATTTAAACATACAAAAGAAAAATTAAAATCTAATATAAACACATAATTGCAAAGTTGCAACATAAATCCTTCTGTCTCCAGGTTGAGAATCATTGATGTAAGGCACAAATACATTCAGCTAAAACCTTACTGTACATGTCATTGTTCAAACATGACAAACAAAAAGAGGAAAGTGGTACTATCTCCACCATTTAAAACCTCAGAAATAAAAGAAAAAACATAAATACACTTTTGTATATTGCAGTAGAAATTAATTAAATTACATTCCATTTTACTTCCTGAGCAGTAATCTTTATTCCTATTTACAGTATGTACAACAGTGAATACCACAGTATATCCCCGTAGGGTGAGCTCACTACCAGGTTGACACCCTCCACACAGATGACTGAACTGTCTAACTGACTGAGCTGTCTGCTATCAGCAGTACTACTAACCTGACCAACTGAAAGTCACATGACATGATATCAGCATTTTGATTGGCTGTTGCATGAATCTAGCTGCAAAACAGTTTCAACTTGATTCAACCAGGCTGAGCGCAACTTTTCAGTTAATTGCAGGGGGAGATACACAGTACAACTAATGAAACTCAGTCGCGTGAAAAAGTTTCACCGTGTAACACCCGCCAAAATGTCTACGAATTTCGGCATTTCAGATTAGGGTCGTGTATTCTATGCCACATTAGATATATCTGAGGTGGTAGGAATCTGTGTACCACTAGAACGTCTTTATAATAGCAAAGGTTTCTTAGAGGGAATGTACATTCCTAAATTCTTGATACCCATATGGTAAACAGGTGTGAGTCCTGCTTTGGCCAGACACATTGCCATGTAAACATCGTCCATGGGAAGAATGGTAATGGACTTGGACATTTTGTGCCCATGACCAAGGTTGTATAGCCAGACAGGAGGTAGCCCCCACCTCTACAGAAAGGGGGGTATGAGTCTGACTTGTGCAACTGAACAGGGACATAGTACTTGCTCCTTGGGTCTCTAATGGACCCCTCGTTCTGGGCCAGGTGGCCGGCAAAGAGGTGCTTGCTGCCGTTATTGTCCTTGTGGCCTTGGGAGATACTCCACCATGTTGTCCGTGTTGGCGAAGACGCCATCATCACCGTTTAGGAGGAAGCGGGCCTGCGGACAGTTCCTCTCCATCCATTCCAGGAAGAGTATCTGCTTCAAGGTGAGGTTCAGTCAGGAACACTCTCGTCATAGATTTAACCATTTATTGCAACAAATGGAAATACAGTTATGCTTGGCGCTGATGGCTCCGCTCTTTAGATGCTCCCTGGATTAGCCAAGCAGCATGCTAAGCCAAAACAGGGAGCGCAATGCAGAAAACCCCCAAGGGTATACAAGAGTGGGCCCAAAGCAAGACACTGAATACAATTTTAACCTTTGAGCCATGTTAAGACTCTGAACTAGAAAGGTGGAGGCGGGGGTGGTGGAGGCAGCAGCAGCGGTGAGTGAGGCAGCATTGGTGTACCAAGGATCAGTGTAGAAGGGAGTCATATTTAAACGGACCGCCTTGATGTGAGAATGGGCTCTGCTTCTCGAATCCAGCACCTGCCGTTCCTGAGATGAAGATCCTCCTGATCCACACGCCGTTGTGTAATCTCTCGTTGGCCCAGGTTTTGCGTAGGACTTCTCGACGGTCGTGGTTCTCGGGGGAACTTTTAATGACCGGCAGAAGGAAGACTCACGCAGATTTGTCAGCTCCTCCACATTTGTCGGGAACGTCCAGCAGCATGGGGAAATGGCGACAGTGACGGCGGTAGAGAAAGGCTTGGATGTGACCAGGGAGAGAGGTGAAGCCCGCGATGTTGGCTGCAGACGCATTTTGATGACAACTTTGCCAGGAATAAACATAGGAGCTCCTAGTGGTAGGTGGCTTGTTTTGACTGGCATTCCTTCTCTCATATACGTGGTGGCGGTTGGTTACATGGACAGCATAATCATCTTTCCAGAGATAGAGGACCAAGAAGAAAGCTCCAGTCAGCAGAAAAGTTATTGCCCCGTTCCTTTTCATACTGTGCAGCTGCAAAACAAAGCAATGTTCTCATATCAACAAGTGTCAATCTGACAGCAGAAAAAGCTATTATGACCAAAATAATGAATCGATCAAGACTCATTACTTTAATATTCATGATTATCTTGATTGATGGTTATTATATTATTAAGGCATTACAGCCCTACAGCAACAAGCTCATAACAAGCCTTAACAAACATTATACAGCACTTTTAGCATGAGGAGGTGAACCACAACCCAGCGGCTGATATTGCAACACTACTGCTCTGATAACAGGAAGCAGAGGCTTGGTGACTTGACAGAATCCTCTGATGTACTGTTGCACGGGGGTGTGGAGGAAACCAGTGAAGATAAATGTGAGTCACAACAGTAAGTTTCCATTTACTTCACTGACAATGTATTTTTCTTTTTTCTGTCAGTCAGTCAGTTAGACATGTAGTTAGACAGGTAGTTGGATAGGTAGTTAGACAGGTGGTCAGTTAGACAGGTGGTCACTTAGACAGGTAGTCAGTTAGACAGCTCAGTCAGTTAGACAGGTGGTCAGTTAGACAGCTCAGTCAGTTAGACAGGTGGTCAGTTAGACAGGTAGTCAGTTAGTCAGTTAGACAGCTCAGTCAGTTAGACAGGTGGTCAGTTAGACAGCTCAGTCAGTTAGACAGGTGGTCAGTTAGACAGGTAGTCAGTTAGTCAGTTAGACAGCTCAGTCAGTTAGACAGGTGGTCAGTTAGACAGGTAGTCAGTTAGACAAGTAGTCAGTTAGACAGGTGGTCAGTTAGACAGCTCAGTGAGTCAGACAGGTGGTCAGTTAGACAGGTGGTCAGTTAGACAGGTAGTCAGTTAGACAAGTAGTCAGTTAGACAGGTGGTCAGTTAGACAGCTCAGTGAGTCAGACAGGTGGTCAGTTAGACAGGTGGTCAGTTAGACAGCTCAGTCAGTTAGACAGGTGGTCAGTTAGACAGAGAGAGAGAGAGAGAGAGAGAGAGAGAGAGAGACAGATGTATGTGTGTGTATGTGGCTGCACTCCACTTGTGAAAAAGACCAACCGGTGGATACAGAACCTAAAACATGGGCTGGCTCGTTTTTTGGAAAACACTTTCCAGGAAAAAAAAATAAAGTGCAAAATATGAATTAAAGCACAAATCTCTGCCGCACCTGGAGGCAACAGAACTTGTGTTGCTGCATTTTCTTCACGAGAATATCACATTACTCTGTTCAGCCTTGTGAGCAGTGGGCTACGTGTTTCTCTCAACTCTCCTCAGGCTGCTGAGTTTATCTGAACCGTCCGATGATAAAATTATTTCCACAGAGAGAGAGAGAGAGAGAGAGAGAGAGAGAGAGAGAGAGAGAGAGAGAGAGAGAGACAGATGTATGTGTGTGTATGTGGCTGCACAGCTGAGCCTGTGGCAGTTGATGACATCACCAGAAGTTCTTCCAGGCCCATTTCCAATCTCCCATTTCTGTCCAAGCTGCTGGAAAAGGTGGTTGCTGCTCTGCTTCATCTAAAATTCAACAACTTCTTTGAGAAGTTCCAGTCTGGCTTCCGTTCTGCCCACAGCACTGAAACAGCTCTGGTTATAAACGACCTGCTGATGGCGGCTGATGCTGGCTCCCCATCTCTCCTGATCCTCCTTGGTCTGACTTATCCTCCTTAAGCGCCTCCATTGCACCATCAGACTCTCTGATTCTGTCCTGACCTGGTTTCAGTCCTACCTGTCTGGAAGAACTGAGTATGTCTCTTTGGGAGGTGCAAAGTCCCGGACACACCCCGTCACCTGTGGTGTCCCTCAAGGGTCGGTTCTCGGCCCCATCCTGTTCTCCCTGTACATACTCCCCTACTGTCGTTAGCCGGCATGGAATATCATTCCACTGCTACGCAGACGACACACAACTATACCTAAAAACTGTCCCAACCCCCTCTGCAGCCTTGTCATCGTCATCATCGTCATCATCATCATCATCATTATCACTAACCACCTGCCTTGAGGAGATAAGGGCCTGGATGAAACATAACTTCCTGCAGCTAAACAGCTATTTTAATTGGCACCTCACACCAGGTCCAGTTTTCTCCCATAACTCACATCACCTTTTCTGGCCAAGACATTCCCCTCTCCTCATCAGTCTCCGACCTGGGCGTTAGGTTCGACCCTCACTCGACCTTTGACACCCACATCAAACATCTGCGCAGGACCTCCTTCTACCACCTCAGGAACATCTCCAAACTCCGTCCCACACTTAACCTGTCAGACGCGGAGAAACTCGTCCACGCCTTTGTCTCCTCAAGGCTGGACTACTGCAACGCACTTCTCATCGGGTCTCCTAGCAGGAGCCTCCAGAAGCTCCAATACATCCAGATCAGTGCTGCTAGGATCCTGATGAGAGTGCATCCACGGAAATGCCCCTCCCTACCTCAAGGAACTGCTCACACCACAAACCTCCACCCGTAACCTGCGATCCATCAATAACAACCTTCTCCGTCCCCCCAGGACCGAGCTCCGCACCGTGGGAGATCGGGCCTTCTGCTCGGAGTACTCTCCCTGACCACCTGAGGGCGCCACAGACTCTCGATGCTTTTAAAAGAGGCCTAAAAACCGTCCTTGTTAACAGAGCCTTTCCTTAACTTTCGGTTCGTTTTTATTTCTTTGTTTTTATGCATTGTCTATAAACTTTTCCTTTCTAATCAGGCCTTTTTCCTTTGTGTTGCTTTTAATGATCTTTGCTGTTGGTTCATTTTATCTGTTTTTATGCACCTGTTTTTTACTCTGTAGCACTTTGAGATTTACTTGTAATTTGTAAGTGCATTACAAATTAAATATTATTATTATTATTATTATTATCATCACCTGCTGTGAACATTCCGTCATGATTGTATATGTGGAATTACTTAGCGATAAAAGTTAAATAAAATCAATTAATGCTTGCTTGCGTGCAGCCCACTAATAATCCCAATAACACTCACTTTAAATTATAATTGAGGAGAGGCAACAGAAACAGCGCACGTGACTCATCAACCATGCTGACTCTGAGCGGTCACGTGACAGACTGGGCTGGTAAACACGGAAGTAACGTTGCTCGACAGTCAGAAACAGTGGTGGCATTCAGTCTGGTCCGGTCAGTCGGGGTTTGATCATCGTGGAGTGAACAGTAGATCATCACAGCTGTTTTATCCGTCTTCCTCCCTTCGACCCGCTCAGCCTCTGAACTCACCGACAGCCATGAGGAGATGCTTGGTGCTCGCGGTCACCCTGAGCCTGGCTGCCTGCTGCATCATGCAGGCAGACTGCAAGTCCTATTCCAGAAAGACACGCCGGAATAATGCAAAGGTAAGAAGAGGAAAGCACTGTTAACATGCAATTACAGCAGCATTATACACACACACACACACACACACACACACACACACACACAGAAAAAAACACAATGTTCCTATGATATTGTATTCACTACAACTTCTCTTATGCCCATAATACTGTGCTCACTGTAATATCCCTATTTACAAAGTCACTGTAATACTCCGATAATATTCTATTCTCTAGAATATCTTTTATGGTATCACTATAATATTTCTACAATATTTTAACCACTGCAGTACCTCTTATGGTATCACTATGCTTATAATAGTCTATTCACTGTGATATCTCCTATGGTATCACTATAACATTCCTATAATATTCCTATAGGGATATATAATGTCTATAGTATAGTCTATAGTGTCTGTGGTGCTCAATAGTGAGTTTACAGTGATTTGATGGTACTTTATTTAATTTCTTATAACATCACTATAATATTATTGTAGGCTACTGACCTATTATATGTGTGTTTATAGTGGCATTATCCCCTATAGTATCACTGTAATATTCCTATAATATTCATATAGGAATTTAAATTGTGGCTGTGGTACTCCTTATCATACTTAATGGTTTTTTTTTTTTACTTCTATGGTATCATTAATTTTCTTTGGTAGGCTATAATTATTTTTGACCTGTAGCAGTTGCATGGTATTCTAGTTTTGTTGTGATATTTGCATAGTGTCATTCTAAAACTTCTTATAGGATTTCTGTATTTCTTGTAGAAGTACAGTGTCTAGACTAATTTAAGGTAAATTAAGTTAACTAAGTTAAACTGTAGGCCATCAGTTAACTTTAAAGTGAGGAATCTAATTTAAAGTGTAAACCATCAGTTAACTTTAAAGTGAGTTAACTAATTTAAAGCGTAAAACCTTCAGTAAACTTTAGAGTGAGTTAACTGATTCGGCCTGTGAACCGTCTGCTTGTTGGGACAGATTTTGGGATTCGACTGGAAGAACTGCGGCCAGCCGGACGCCCCGGCGGTGCTGAAGACCCTGGCCTTGTCTCCGGACCCGATCACCATCCCGGGAGACCTGACCGCCGCCGCATCCGGATCCACGACCGTCGAATTATCTTCTCCACTGGCTGTGAGTAGACATGCGACATGCAGGAGGAGGCCAGGTTCAAACCCAAATGACCATAACATTTTCTCAATGTGATATAATGGCGTGGTACAGAAAATCATATTAAAACAGCTTTGGGAACTGTTTTGAACTGAGAAATGTGAGAAATATATGTGAGAGATATTTGCCAGTACTATGAATTCATGTCCTAAATATTTATGTCAGCCTAAAAAGGAGGTAAAATCTCTTCCACAGATAAAAAGGAGGGTGAACTGAGTGTGGTTGGGTCTCTGTTCCAGATCCATCCAGATATATTCTCCCTCTTCAGGCTGTTAAACTTGATTCATTATTACAGGACGCCTAGGGGCTGAAAAATGTTTCACTATAAGAAATAATTTATGCAAAGAATAGATGTGATTACATATTTCTATATTAGAAACAGGATGTTTTTTGGTTTGTTCCAAAACAGAGTCCGGGCCAGAAAGTGAGTTTTGAAAGGCAGAAATCTCATCAGCTGACGAAGTAATGATTGATTCATTGGTATTGATCAACAACATTATCAACCCTGCAGATATATTATGGTCTGTTTGTACTATGAGTGTCATCTTACTTATTGCCCATTTAACCGTCCGCTTTCAAAACCATCAGAGAGCTGAAAGCAGCAGTTCAGCTGTTCAGAGCGGACCGGCCCTCTGTCTGCAGCGTGTGTGTGTGTGTGTGTGTGTGTGTATGGCGGGGGGGGGGTTATTATCGGTCATATGGGTTATGTGAAGCAGTGAAGCGGGAACAGACGTGTCTGGATCTGCCTCTGATCCTGTGAGCCTCATGTGAGCAGATCAACAACATGAACAGTTGCAGTCACCAGCCTCTCTGGAGTTCTCCTGCTTTTAAAATGGCGGCGGGTGGCGGGCGGCGGGCGGCGGGTGGCGGGCGGCGGGCGAGAGCAGCGGCCCTCCAGGTTTTAGGCTTGAGACCCTTCAGACCAAGAGATGCTTCCTCCTGTCACAGGCTGCGTGTCGTCACAGTCGGGTGAAAAACTTTTATCTCCAGAACTTTTCAGGAACTAAGAAAAGCAGCTTTGTTTTCAGCTCGACCGCCAAGTATTGTTGACTTTATGCAAAGGGGTTTGAGCGGGTTTCATAAGGCCGAGTGTGGAAGAATTCCCTCAACCCACAGAGCAACACTGAATCTTTCAAGTGAAGTTAAAAAAATGAAAAGAACCAAAACTGGAGTTATGAGGTTTCCACATGACAACAGTGATATATAGATTGACAAGGCGAGGCAAAGGCAAACTTTATTGATATAGCTCATTTCAGTCACAAGGCAAATCCAATGTGCTTCACATAAAACAGAAAAAATACATAAAAATCCTTGCTCAGGGCCACACACCACAACTATTTAAAATGACATTAAAAAAGAAAGAAAGAAAGAAAGATAGATAGAGATAAAATATGTAAAACATAAATAAAGATTGGTGAACAAAGAATGATTTTCCCTTTTCAGGTCGTTTCATTTGATTAATTATCAGAGGAGGCAGAGAGGCTGAAAACTATTCAGTAAAATCAAAAAAGAGAAATCAGGAAAAATGGACATGATAATACTGATTTGTATAGCATAAATATGTTTATATCCTATCCCATAAATCATCTTTTGACCCGCCGAAATTATCTCGTGACCAGACCCAAGTGAGAAGCACTGGACTAGAAGTTAGACTGGCAGGCTTGTGACAGGAATTTATCTGGTTTGAATCCCAAAGAGACTGAGAAACGCTCTCCCATCCCTCAACAAAGCCTGTTGAGCTGCCGCTGAGCAAGGCACTTCCCCCTGCCAGTGACTGTGCCGCTCCCAGAGTGAACGCGTGGAAATATATGAACATGAAACAGCAGTGCCAAAACAGAACATGCAACTTTCTCTGGATAAATAAACGTAAAAATGGTCCAAATCTGCTCTCACCCTGGCAGCAAGGCTCAAAAGATCTATCATGACTTGTTTTTCTTTCACTTCCCAACCTCCAGAAGTAGGTTTATGATCCATTTTGGGTTCCAGCCCAAAGTTAGTCTCATGCTTATGGCGTTTAGTCATGTGTGTAGCCGACAGGGATGAAAAGCCTAGCGAGTCAGCAAAATACACACATAACTCTGTCTCAGATCACATTATTTACATCATCAATAAACCCTCAAAACAGGCCTACTGAGTTTATGATGCCTGCTTCTCCGTCATAAACAACTTGTCTGGCTGTTAATCATTCAGTGATTTAACAGTAGATGTTGTTATGCCTTTCCACACATCAAGGCTTTAAAGTGCTGCTATAAATCATGTGTGGATTTAACAGAATTTGCAAATCATCCTGTGTTTGTTGTGTATGTTTTAACCAAAGCAGATGGGTGGGGTTCTGCAGCAGGACAGCTCAGATAGCGAACCTCAGGATAATTCTGGTTATTTTCCTTTTTTCCTAGTTTTTTGCCATCATGACGATCGATTCTGATCAAAATGTATTTCACTGAGGAGCTACATATATCTCAGTTTGCAGGGAGCGCCAACGGAAAACTCAAACAGTAAAACCCAAAACCACCTAAAACACAGTAACACTCACTGCAATGTGACCTGACTATATCCAATTTTCTGATTATCCGTTGCCTGCAGCTTGACTATACTGAGGTATTACATATGTTAATTTAACTCTTGTATATAAGCAGAAAGTTTACTCAGTTAGTGGCAGACTGCAGACGGCACTGCCACGCTCCAGCAGTCAGCAGAGGGAACAAGGAAGTGTGTGAGCAGTGCCAAAGAATATTAAATTAACTATTAACTGATATGCTGTGTGATAACTGTTCAGCCACAGCTGTTTAAAGACGTGTAACTGCTGTGTGAGTGTTTAAAGGTTGTGTTTTAATCGCTGTTTGAGTTTCCCTCGGCTCTGCTGCGCTCCTTGCAAACTGAGAGGAAATCTACACTGAAGTAATCGATGAAATTTTGATCAGAATCGATCAGCATGATGGCAAAAACTAAGACAATAAGCCTCAGGTTGAAAAAAAATAAACAGAATTATCCTTTAACAAATGAAAATTAACACCAACCATTTTCCAAATGCTGGTAAACTTTGGATGTGGCTTTTTAGAGTAATTTCTACTTGTTTGGCTGGTGAAATAGTAAAAGTAGGTGGGGATTCTTGGATCCAGCAGTCAGTTTGGATGAAAAAAGTTGGTTTCGTGCCCTGGAAACGACCAGGAAGGCAGAGAATAGAGGTTAGTTTGAGTCACTAGTCTTATGACCTGATTAAAAAAGGTTTTCAGTACTGTAGATGTTGACAGTATCGGGTATATATATATATATAGTAGAGGGTAATGTCCTCTGTGTAAAGTCACTTCCTCAAAACTCTACTGAGCATTTCTTGTTTTTAGTTTAGCCTCTGTCGTGTTTGTTTTTATACAGTCCTGTTCCCTTTTCACCCACTTCAACCTCGTTTTTTTTAACCTTTTACTCTTTTATTGACCCTTCTGTTTATTACACATTGTCGTTTTTAATCCATCCATGTTTACGACTCTCTCTTTCTCAATCTCAGATAATTATTCATTCATCATTCACTTTTTACCCCCTTTCTTGTCTCTCCGCATATCATGTATAATGCCTTTAATTTTTCAGGGAAAGTTCACTGAGAGTTCATGGTTCTTTTTCAGCATCCAGACTCCCTTTTCCATCCCTGATGATGTAATTCATCATCTGTTTATCATCTATTTTTCCTCCTTTCACCTTTTCGGGTAAATGGGACCTTGGAGAAGGAAGTGGGAGGGGGATTTTGGGGTGAAGATCTCATGGATAGAAGAACACTGAAGCTGTTCCAACAACTCAAAACTGTTCCACCTACTGTGTCTCCTACTTTCATTTGATTATGATTCACCATTTTTGACGTTCTCTGTCTTTGTCCTTGGGTAAATGTGACCATAGAGAAGGAAATGTCAGGATTTTGGGTGAAGATCTCAAAGGTAGAGGAGCAGAGAAGCCCTCACAAGAACCTCAAACTGTTCCCCTCCTCTTTTCGGTTCATCATTCACCATTTTCCCCTTCTCTTCCTTTCCTCCTCCCCAGGTAAATGGGATATTTAGAGAAGGAGGCGTCAGGATTTTGGGTGACGATCTCATGGCTAGAAGAGCATTGAAGCTGTTCCACCAACTCAAAACTGTTCCACCTACTGTATCTCCTACTTTCTTTTGATTATGATTTACCATTTTTGACGTTCTCCATCTTTTGGGTGAAGATCCTAACAGGAGAAGAGCAGAGAAACTACCTCAACAACACCAAACTTTTCTCCTTATCTCCTCCTCTTCGTCTGTTTTATCATTCACCCTTCTTCCTTTCCTCCCTGCAGGTAAATGTGATCTTTGGAGAAGGAGGTGTCAGGATTTTGGGTGAAGATCTGCCCCACCACCCTCCAAATCGTTCTCCATATCTCCTCCTCCTGTTTCTGTTCATCATTCCTCCTCTCCTCCTCCTCCTCCTCCCCAGGTGAATGTGACCCTGGAGAAGGAGGTGGCAGGTTTCTGGGTGAAGATCCCCTGTGTGGAGGAGTTGGGCAGCTGCCACTATCCGGACGCCTGTGACCTCCTGAACCAGCTGGTCCCGCCGGGTCAGGACTGTCCCGAGCCGCTGCACACCTACGGCCTGCCCTGCCACTGCCCCTTCAAGGCTGTGAGTCTGCTTTAAAGTCATAATCTGTGACGTTTTCATATAAATAAATGTCAGTTTTGCTACTCTTGGTGTAACACAATAGCGATTCAAGTGACGTGCAAATAGTAAATCTAATCCAGCTCCATCAGATCCAGGCAAAATGTGGATATGAGATGTATGTTAATGCCGGGTGGAGAGGGATCTTTGGGAGCTAGCAACAAGCTAGTAACACGGAAATTTGGCCGTTATTATTATTATTCTGACTGTTTTTATGAGGGTATTTTCTAGTCATGGGGCAGAACCAGCTTTTTAAATTTCTACCTTCTTTTAAAAGACTCAGTAGCATTAAGACCAGAACTTCTAGGTTCCAAAATAGCACTTATCCTCCTGAACTCACTACAGACTGTTTGTCAGATCTAAGGGAGTGAGCAATATGACGGGTATAGTGGGTGTTTTTATCCCCATGGTACATATTTCTTAGTTTATGGTATTTTAGTTTGTTTATGTTTATTTTATTGCTTCTACTTCATGTTTTACTTTGTGTTATATGTGTTTTAAGTGTTTTACTTGTGGTTTTTTAACCATTCTTGTCCCTCTCTGTGTTAAGTGAGCTTGGGTTAGGGTTAGGTTTAGGCAAATCCCAACCAAGTTGAAATGGCAATACAGTATTGAATGTCAGTGATGGAGGAGGCTGGTCTCTGCCATGTTGTTCAGAAGGCAGGAACCTCTTCATCTGTCCAGGCTCTGCTTCTCACCTGCTGGCTCGCCGCCATGTTTACATCACATTACGCAATTTAGCAAATGCTTTTGTCTAAAAAGCGACTTACAATAAGATGTTCTCTAAGACGTTTGTTCTCTAGGGACTATGGATCGGCACCGGTCTGTCAGTGCGTTCGTCCGTCTCGCACAATATTTCGGACGCCGCTGATCATATTTGGACGAAAATTCGGGGAATGATGCGTCTCATTCTGACACTTTTAAAATTGCACCAATTGGCCTAAGGTGGCGCTACGACATTTGTTTGTTTGTTTGTTGGAGTTTGTCGAGACTTGGGGGAATGCAGCTGATGAGTTTCTCTGTCTCTGTAGGTAACTCATCTTCCACCCCTGCCTGTAGTTCTTGTGAGGTTCCCCAGGGTTCAATTTTAGGCCCCCCTTTTGTTCTCTCTATACTTCCACTAGGTAAAATTATTGAGAAGTACAACATGTCCTTTTCACAGCTCTGTCTCCCGCTCAAACCTGATAACCAGGCTGGGCTGCTTATACTGACTGACTGCCTAGAGGACATTAAATCTTGGATGGCACACAACTTTCTCCAGTTGAACGAAAATAAGACTGAGGTTTACTACTACTAATATCATTACCCAGAGCCTGGATCAGCTACCCGTGTCAAACCACATGCACTACAAAAACCTTGGGGTGACACTTGATGGCGCTCTGAATTTTAACAAACAGATCAGCTCAGTTGTGAAATCTAGTTTCTTCCAGCTCAGGATTATCTCCAAAATCAGACCTGGGAAGAGTAATTCATGCATTAATATCCTCCCGAATGGACTATTGTAATTTTCTCTATTTTGGTATTAATCAGACTTCAATCTCCCGTTAAAAAAACAGAATAGGTTTAAATAAGTGTTAAAAGGAGTTAAAAAAATTAATTTAAATTAAAAATTAAATTAAATTACAGTACAGTAAAATAGCCCCATATGAATCTAATAAAAAGCAGTGGCAAACAGGAAAGTTTTAAGCCTTGATTTAAAAGAGCTGATTGTTGGAGCCGACCTCAGATCATCTGGAAGTTTATTCCATAAATAGGGAGTATAGAAACTAAAAGCTGCTGAGCCGTGTTTGGTTTTAACTCTTAGAGCAGTCAGCTGACTCGCTCCAGATGACCTGAGAGCAGTAGCTTAACTGTGGAAGAGTTTAAGAATCGTCTTAAAACCCACTTTTACTCTCTAACTTTTTGTTTTGTTTGTGTCTGTGGATGTCTGTATACTCATGACTGCGCTCTTATGTGTTTTTATTCTTCTTGCATCCCCAGGGCTCGTACTCTCTGCCCCAGTCGGACTTCTACCTGCCCTACATGGATCTTCCCTCCTGGCTCACCAACGGAAACTACCGGGTGCAGGGCGTCCTGGGCAGCCAGGGCAAAGAGCTGGGCTGCCTCAAAGTGGCGCTCTCTCTCCACTCCGAGTAACACGCTCCGTCACCGCCACCGCAACCGACCCGACGCAGTTAGGATCCTTTGGTTTTGTTCATTTGCACATTTAAATGATTAATAACTGGAAAAAGAAAGGAGAAGTTGCACAAACAAACCATTCAGACCGAGAAACCTCAAGGGGGTTTTTCTGAAAACTCTGCATCTCAAACGAAAAAGAGCAAAAAAATCAAGAATCACAAAACAGATACACAAAACTTTTACATTGAGCAAATCAGCAAATCGTTCCACGTTTTCCATGCTTACTGCATTTCTGCTGCACATGAAAATAAACAAAAATCCCCAAAATAAGAGGAAACCCTGCAGAGATATGTGCTGTACAATCTATAATAATAATAATAATAAACTATTTGTACAATACTTTTTAAAAAAACAGAGTTTACAGAGTGCTTTAACAACCAAATAAACGCAAACATCATACTTAGAAAATACAGTAAATAGATGTAACTTTGGGAGTATCTGAGCTGCAGTACATGCCATATGGGAGAGAACGTCACATCAAACTGTTCGCCAAAATTTTGCATTTTATCGTTGCCTTACTCACCGGAAAATATACTTTCTTTGTCGAAAAAATCTTTCCCCAGTCGTTAGAGTCCGCTGCTCATTTCAGCGTACATGAAACCGGGCTGCATGAAGCCGTATAGGGAAGATCTACTGGTAGCTGTTAATGGGTAGAGAAGAACTTCACCTGGATTTTATCCTTAAAATCACACTGCCCTTTTTTTTATTTTCTTTCTGCATTTGCCAAAATGGAAAACATAATTTGTCCTGCAAAGCTTGATTTGCAATTTTGATACCTGGATCCTGTGAACAGGAACGCTTAAAAATGCATTAGAAGCTAAAGCCAAGAGGGAATTGATCTTTTGTGTGTGTCCGCTCTGCTGTGTGTGTGTGTGTGTGTGTGTGTGTGTGTGTGCATGTGTGCATGTGTGTGTGTGTGTGTCCCCACTCTGCTGTGTGTAAGGTGTTTCTCAGAAGGGAAGTGCTGTCGTCTCATGAAGCCACAAACAGAGAAGCAGACCCAGTTTAGAGAAACCTCACCGCCGCTGCCTGCCCACTTCCTGATTCAAGTGAAGACTGTCTGTAAACCTTGATCTGTCCGGGAGAAACCATCTGAGTGTCACGCTCTTTGCCTCAGCTCCGCCCTGCTTCACATCCATACAGTTCCACACATTCAGACCGGGAGCTGCCCGGTGCAACAGCCGGGGTTCGATGCCTTGCTCAGGGGAACCTCGGCAGTAGCTGCTGAGGGACGAGGGAACGCGTCTCTGTCTCTAATCTTGCGTAGCCAAAACCTCCGTCTCAAACTAACGGAGGTCTGGAGAAACCTGTGGGCTGTCGTCAGGCTGCAAACCGCTTCAGACCAGTAAAATTGCGCGAGGGCGGAGCCTAGCTGCTGTGTGTTTCCTACTAGCAACTAGAACATTCCCCACTCGTTATTTCCACGTCTTCGTCTGAACTAAGAACAGCAGGCAGTGTCAGTCCCTTCGGCCTTAAAGGAATATTCCACTTAGTTTTAACGTGGAGGTTATTCAGCTCTCGACCGCCATGAAAACCAGAATATAAACTTCTCACCAAGATCAGATGCAGCTGGACGAGTTTGTAGCCTTCAGATTTTTACTTCCCATTCATTTGAATAGAAAACCACAGCAGCCGGATCTGTTGTTGAATCTGTTCACAAACGTGTTAAATGTCAGTTTTCAGTCTATTTTCTTGCCTCATTCAAATGAAGTCGAGCTGAATGTTAGAACTGAGTGGAATATTGCTTTAAGAATGAGAAGGAGACCAAGCTGCAGATAAAATGGCGGACCTCCATCGGCAGCCATGACGTCACGTGACCTCAACAGCGGAAGTGGTTCTTCTTCGTGTTTTTTTTTATTTTTTTATTTTTTTCTTCCTCATGACGGCACGTGTGCGTAAAGTTTGCAATTTAGCACACGGATTTTACAAGTTAAATTGAATAAAACCTTTAAAAGAGTCAATGGCCTTTTTGAAAGATATTTTCAATGCATAAACTTTATATATTTGTAAAATCCGTGTGCTAAATTGCGAACTTTAACATAACCAAATGCGGATTGTGCACATGTGCCGTCATGAGAAAAAAACACTTCTGCTGTTGAGGTCATGTGATGTGATGTCACCGATAGAGGTCCGCCATTTTATCTGCAGTTAGTTCCACTGTGACTGATGTGAGAGGACTGACTACTAAAACTATAGATTTCTCTCTCCCATAATGCATCACAGGCTGTCGGCCAGGTTTGATAAATAAAGTTTTGCTGCAGCTTGTTGGTAACCAGCCGTTACATCTCTGTTTTGGAGAAGCTGTAAAGCGTTTTCAACTCGATCTCTGTCGATTTTCACCCAGGTGCAACATGGGAGCTCGTTAATGTCGTCTGTTTCTCACCAAGCTCGTTTAATCCGGATGATTTTAAGCTTTTCATTTTATTTTGCTGAAAGAAGAAAAAGGAGCAAAGTCGTCATGCGAAAAATCACGTTACTGCCGTCTGTCATGTGACGGGAAATTGATTCATGATTTTATGTTTTCTTTGTCTCGTGATAATTTCATAATGTTGTTAAAAGGGCAGTTCGCTGAGAAACAAAGATGATTAATTACGCACAAAATATCACATGTATCCCAAACCGTCAAATCATTTTAGACATTTCCAGCAGATCTGATGTCCCTTCTGTTAATTAATCTGGGTTGAGACTCATGGAAGCTCCTGAGAACAGTTAATCCATGCAGTGAAAAGCATAACTCAGTTAAAAAATATCCTGGACTTCAGATCAGAGCGCACTGGAAGCAATATGATGATGAAATCTTGACATTCCTAATTTGATGCTTCTTCAACATTTCACCAGCGTTATGGGGAACATCAATACTAGATCGTATTTTCTGTTTCACGGCCTGTTCTTCAGTCTGATTCATATATTTGTAGATTGACTAGTAGCTTCAATATATAATGTTCATATGTTGTCCATATACCTGCTGCTAGCTGAATTACCCGCTTAGTTTGCAGTCCTTGGCTTATATATGTTAAGTCTTTTATGCCTCAAAATGCATGAATGGTCACTGTGGCTCCAGAAACTTCATTTTTGTCCCTTTTGACACTTAAAAATTAAACCAATTTTCGAGCAAACACATTAAGTTTTTTAGACAGAAAACTTTTTGACAGAAATCCTTTTGAATCATAATGCATTTCTGCCTTAAAGAAAAAATCCCCCTCAGATCTTCATCAGTTTGTGATGTTCAGTGCGTTCCAGGAGTTATTTAGTGATGAAGCGTTGTCACGTACTGCGGTGCAAAATGGCGGCTCTAGAAAGAAGCCCTCACTCTTTGATTCTGAGGGACTGACACCAAAACCTGACGTTTACCGCTGATGTTTTACATCCTGAAACATTTTCTCATATCAAACTCCACTGTAGCTGCTGGAAACATCTGGAGGTGACGTCACCTCGTCTACGATTGGCCGGTTATCCACCAAGAAGAAAAACACAACAAACTCCTGAATGGAGTCAGGAATTAAAAGTGCATCACCAACAGCTGTTTTTAACAGTGTTTTAGGGGGATTTTTCCTTTAAAGCTTCATGAAGGGAAACTTAAAAAGGTACTGGGTTGGTTTGTACAAATCAAAGAAAAACTTACAATGTCTAATGAATTAGATTTGAGGTCAGATGTATTATGGGTGAAAACTATTATAAGGGTGAAATTTTTGTTTTTTTATGATTCTTCAGACTTTTCATGTTGCTCACCTGCTGTTCATTTATTCCAATGGGAAGAAGCATGTAGCATCTGTTATCAGGTTTATTTTTGGGTGTTTTTTTGGTGATGAAATCATGATTTTCTGCAGATTCCAGTGTGTTTTCCATCAACCTGTGAAGCTTCGAGTTGAATGAGAAAAGTGCTTTTGGTTCTTTTGTTTCAATCAATCAACTTATCAGTTTTTTTTATCGGGAAAGTGTTCGTTGGCTTGAGCTGAAGAGTTTGTGCAGAAAGCTGCTGCTGGGAATCAGGCAGAGCTCATGCAATTAATTAATATAATGTAATTAACGATACGCATGATATAGATTATTTGACTTTCTATCTTGATTTGATTTTTATTTGATATTTTTTATTGACTGTTTTTAAATCCTAACCATAAGTGCCTGATTAGATCTGTACTGGGAATTAAATCTATAAGTGGAGTTGCGAGGAAAGGGAGTAGAGATGGAAACTGAATGTTAAACACACACACACACACACACACACACACACACACACACAGACAGAACTGATCAGGCTGAGTTGAAGTTACAAAAGAAAGATTGATATTGGTAAAGGTGATACAATTTAAATACTTTAATCTGTTCGTTTTCTACAATGTCAATAACAATTAGATTAAATCATTAAAAATCTGATTGCTAATGGTAAAATTATTGATTACGATAGAACCTTGTGACTCATTTCACAGTGTACAGTTTTTAATAAACATGATCCCATCAATGATCTGTGTCTCTGTTTTCTTTGTGTGTTCCCTTTAAATCAGAGTCAATCCTTGTATCAAATACATTTTAAACCTCATAACTTCTGACAAAAATTTTTATATTTTTCATGTTGGGAAACATTTGACTGTCAGAAAAACAAACTGGACAAGTTCACACACTTAAACAGATTCTAAGCAGATTGTCCATAATTTATGAGGAAAAAAGATGAAATCGCAGAATCACAGACATGACTAGTTAAATATGAGTGTACACATAACAACTAGGACTTGACTGATGTGGGTTTTTGAAGGCCGAATACCAATGTTTTTGGATTGAAGTTGCCAATAACTGATAAATTGTGTCGATATTCTGTATCTTTAAATTTGACCATTTTCATCATGAAAATCTTTTTAAAAATTCCAAGAATTCAGTGTTTCCTCCAGAATTTTCTTCTTGTCAGGGTGGAAAAGCCTCTGAAACATAATAATAATAATAATAATAATAATAATAACAACAACAACAACATATTCATGCATACTTGTGTGGAATCTGATCAAAATGTCTCAGAATCAGTTCAGGTTCAGCTCTTCCCATAGAAAACCAGCGTAGTATTGATCAATTCTACAATAAATATGTAATCAATCAAACTGCATCATAACCATCGCATCACACTGGACCAGATCACATTTTAAAGACCCTTTTACTAAAACTAATAACGAGTGCTGATCTCCATTAGATGTCATATGTAGTAAAGAAATCAGAGTCCAGATCACAGTAGAGCTGCAGTTCCACCTCCGACCACAGGGAGGCAGCAGCTGCTGTCAGATCTCATGCAGAGAGAAACCTGACAAACACTTTGATCTGCAGGTCTAACTGAACTCTACTGCTGCTGTGACAGTAGTATTATCATCCTGGGTTTCAGTTTTAGTGTCAATTTTAGTATCTTAGGTGTCATTTTTAGTAGTAATAGTATTGCAAGTAGTAGTAGTGGTAGTAGTAGTAGTAGTAGTGGTAGTAGTAGTAGTAGTAGTAGTGGTAGTAGTAGTAGTGGTAGTAGTAGTAGTAGTGGTAGTAGTAGTAGTAGTGGTAGTAGTAGTAGTGGTAGTAGTAGTAGTAGTGGTAGTAGTAGTAGTAGTAGTAGTAGTAGTAGTGGTAGTAGTAGTGGTAGTAGTAGTAGTATCATCCTGGGTTTCAGTGGAGAGTTTTAGTGTCCATTTTAGTATCCTAGGTGTCAGTTTTAGTAGTAATAGTAGTATTGCAGTAGTAGTAGTAGTGGTAGTAGTAGTAGTATCATCCTGGGTTTCAGTGGAGAGTTTTAGTGTCCCATGATGCTCAGAGGCTTTTAAACCCTGACAAGAATAAAAATGTGGGGGAAACACTGAATCGTAGGAACATTTTTTATATTGTTTTGTCATGAAAATGGTCAATTTTAATATCAACACAACCTATTGGCCATCGGCAACTTCAACCCAAAAACATCGGTATCGATATCGGCCTTCAAAAACCCACATCAGTCAAATCTTAATTGTTATGTGTAAACTCAGTCATGTTTGTGATTTCCTCATTTTCCTCACAAGTGTGGTTTAAATTATTTTATTGTTTACCAAAACAGAAAAATATGTTTTTCACTTTGTTTTAAGTAGTTTTTAGTTTTAAGAGTAATGTCCTGTGGTTTCTTGTCCAGTCTGTTTCAGGTATCAAACTGACCCTGGTACTGCAATATTGATCAATTCTACAATAAATATGTAATTAATCAAACTGCATCATATCCATCACATCAGACTGGACCAGATCCCATTTTAATAAAAGGACGATATCAGCTCTATATATCAGTCTAATGCTAATGCAGACCCTGTCTCTCTCTCTCTCTCTCTCTCTCTCTCTCTCTCTCTCTCTCTCTCTCTCTCTCTCTCTCTCATCATTCCAGTCATTCCTGATTTTCCAGGGTGTGATCGTTCAGCTTCACAACTCCAGACGCTGATTGATCCAACGGCTCTCTCCAACTTACTGTGTGTGTATACATGTGTGTGCGTGTGTATGTGTGTGTGTGTGTGTGTGTGTGCGTGTGTGTGTGACCAGTTTTATAGAACCAGGAACCAGATGTTTGTAGATAACATGTTTCAGTTAAACCACCTGAGGCTGACAGTCTGCAGGTTTCCACTCCAGCCAATCACAGCAGCTGATTCACAGATCTCTTCCTGCTCTCTGGCTGAAGGTGTTCATCAGTGAAATCAGAAGGTCGCTTCATTCTTCCTTGCTCCCTAACTAGGAAGCTTCCTAGTAAGGTTCCTTTTTTGACTGTAGGTAACAGAGAAATAACTGTCTATATTATTTTTCATGGTTTGTTTTGGAAAACTTTTTGTCGAAGCAGGAACTTCTGTCCGCCATTAATTTTAGCCGATGTTGGGTAAGTTTTGTTCTTCTTCACTGATGTTGCAAGGTATCATGGGATTTCCTACTCCACTTGAGGAACCACTGTATGCTTCCTTCAACAGCTTCCTATGTGTCCTACCAGAATGAGACAGGAAAAAAATAGTGTCTTCCTACCTAGAAATGCCTCCTATGGGAAGCTTCCTTGGGTTTGTGACAGAGTATCAGTCACAATGCAGTCTCAGTCTTATTCACACAGCGGCCATTTTGAAAACAACCCAGCTATGCACATTTCACAGATTCCCCACTGAAACATATTATAGACGAATGGATCTCTAGAACCGGAGGGATATCAGCTCACATTTTATTATATTTGGCCCGCTATAGGCTAACAACCTGCCAGAGTCTAGCCTAGGTAGCTAGCTAGTAGCTAACTATAACTTCCCTGCTAAATTCAAGTAGCCTAGTCGTTGTAGTTGTTCCTGAGATTGCTAGCTAGTTTGATAATGATAATGATGTTAGGTCAATCTGAAGTCCTCACTTATGTGTTGAAGTCAATCAGATGGATCAGCTGTGGATGTGCTAATCAGATGTGTTAACAAGACAGTGATGTTAGCTGACCAGATACTATGGTTAGCTAGCTAACAAGCTGACATTATCTAAACACTAAATCAATCAGATGGATCAGTGATGAAATGATCAGTTCAGTCAGAAACAGACAGAAATTAACCGTCTGTTCAATTCTGTTGAGACAGAAACACAGTCAGCTGTTCACAGAGCTGAAGACCTCCAAGATGGCCGCCAGAGGCAGGGTCTTGTTTAGGGTGCATTTTGGTATGTTATGTTTGGGGTGTGTTTACGACCTGTAAGCCAGCACCTCAACAATATAGGTGTGTTGTTTCTTCTCTTTCTTACATTTTGTTTGGGAACATCATACTCCTACCAGTAACATTTCTGTTTTGAATATATTTGACTTTATTTTTAAATCCCCTGACTGGTAAATCCATAACTTCACCAAACACAGCAGAATAGGACTCCAAACTGATGTTGCTGTTATGTTGTTATGTTGTTAGTAACTTTCCTAGTGAACAGTAGTGAACAGAGCGCTGCTGTTTCCTTCCAAGGTTTACTGGAGGAAAATACTGTCATGTCTCTCTCTCTCTCTCTCTCTCTCTCTCTCTCTCTCTCTCCCTCTCTCTCTCTCTCTCTCTGTGGAAATAATTTTATCATCAGACGGTTCAGATAAACTCAGCAGCCTGAGGAGAGTTGAGAGAAACACGTAGCCCACTGCTCACAAGGCTGAACAGAGTAATGTGATATTCTCGTGAAGAAAATGCAGCAACACAAGTTCTGTTGCCTCCAGGTGCGGCAGAGATTTGTGCTTTAATTCATATTTTGCACTTTTTTTTTTTTCCTGGAAAGTGTTTTCCAAAAAACGAGCCAGCCCATGTTTTAGGTTCTGTATCCACCGGTTGGTCTTTTTCACAAGTGGAAAGATCGAAATATCTGACACAAGTTCTGTTACTCTGCTGAGAGATTTCAGAAGTTACTTTATAAAGCATTTTTACATGCAAACTTTCCCATGCAATGTAAAAAGGTTGAGTTCAATATATGATATTCTACATGTTAAAATAAGATTGTGAAATTGGTCATTATTTGAAAATACAAAGTGAAAAAGAAAACTCGAATGAAAAGCGAAAACGGAGAATTGACATAGAAAAGATAAAAAGAAAAGATTGAGAAGGAAATTGAAAATGAAAAGTGAAATTCAAAAAGTTTTAAATTTTCAAGCTGTATGTACATGAAGAGGCGTGGCCACTGAATCTTTTCCAATTCTCTTTTCATTTTCAGTTTTCCTTTTTCTATTTCCATTTTCACTTTTCCATTTTAGTTTGTCATAATCATTCCTAGTGCTGCAGGAGAAAACTAGAAGTCTCTCAGTAGTCAAACCTCCACCAACACTCATCAAATCTCCACCTTCAAAGCTGCAGCCTCTCTGTTTGTTTATCATTTGTCTTTTGGGTTTGATTTTCCAACATAATATCACGTGAAAGCAACGCTGTTTAGCAGCTGAGTTGTAAGTCCCGGATGTCGGACTTTCCCACCTGCACATGAACGCAGCATAACAGTTATGGCTAAAAAACCATTATCATCTCATGGTGAAAATCCCAGATCCAGATCAGCACCAAAATCTGATCTACTTACTCAGATATCTGAAAAACAAACAAACAGAGTTTATTGGCGGAGGTAATAAAGCATTTATCATTTAATGAATATATTTAAAAATAAAACTCCATAATTTGGTTGATCCCACTGAGCTCTAGATGTCATTTCAACGTCTCGACTCTGCTGTAACTCTCATATCGCCCAGGATCTTTTTGGCTATGTACAGCCCAGTTTAGACCAAGCAGAAAATATATTATTACATATTTAAACAATGCATAAACAGCTGTAAATATCAAAGCAGAGAAGTCCACATGTTCAAGATAATGCTTTATTTCTGTCATATACCTCAGAAGACAGTCTAAGATGGAGACGTTACTAAACTTTCACTTTTAAACTCTATATCAGTGATTCTCAACCTTTTTCATATCAAGGACCCCAATTTAGTCCACATTAGAGCCACGGACCCCCTTTGATGAGATTTTGTCTGAAATCTGAGAATATTTTTATTGTCAGATATGATTTTGTCCAGAAGTCCATGACTATCTGTATTGCAGGTAGAGAGATAACAGAGAAACTATGATCAGAACAGTCATTCTTCTACATTCTCTAATTGTGTTAACTGCTTGTAAATGAAATAATGCTTAAGTTTAACAATTCATCAGTTTGCTGGGGACCCCCTGGAACCCCCTCGAGGACCCCCGGTGGTCCCCGGACCCCACGTTGAGATCCACAGCTCTATGTAATCTCATTGTCGCCTCGACGTCTATAAACCGTTTAGACGTCTGATGTAAAATGGCTCAGCAGGATGGTTGGTGGTGTGTTTCCCAGTGGATTGTGGGTAAGTTGGCGTCCCGGCCGGTGTGTTTGGATTCTCTCTCTCCTCTGACACTCAGACTAATCTCCTCCACAATGAACTGCGGGCTATTTATAGAGCCGCTCTGCCTGAGTTTATATTAAGAACTGAGATCTACAGTAGATGAAGCAGCTTGCTCTCTCTCTCTCACACACACACACACACACACACACACACACCAGCTTATACATATGCCACACACAGACAGACAATTCCATGTATGCCACACAGACACACACACACACACAAGCTTTCACGTACAACCCATAAACACACACACACACAAGCCTGAACACACACACACACACAAGCAACCACATCACTCACACAGGCACGTATGCACACCCACATTCACATGCATGCATACATTGCACACACACATTTGCACTTTACCATACACACACACACACACAATCATTCACATATTACACACACACATAAGCAAACATACAAGCTTTCATATATTCCACATATACACACACTCAAAAGCTTACTGATTTGCCACACACACACACACACACACACACACACACACAGAGGCTGACTGTATTGCCACATACAAACACACACTTTCACATTCACACACAAAAGCTGACTGTATTGTCACACACACACACACACACACACATACAAGCTCAGACATACACCTCACATACACAGATTTCATGTATGCCCCACACACACAGACACACACACACACACACACACACACACAAAGCGGTTCAGAGATCACATATGGAATGTGAAATAGAGTATTTATAGAGACACAGGAGCAGCAGTTGTTGTTTTCACCAACAGAATAACTTTCCACGGGACAGCAGCTGCTCCGTTTTCTGTTACCGTCACGACCGGCTGGACACACACACACACACACACACACACACCGCTCACACGCTGCCTTCACGTCTTCCTCTGGGGTGTTTTTTCGTAGCGTGTCGTCATCCTCCACACAGGCTCCGCCCCCAGAACAATACACCATCACACTCGCTCCGACGGGACCATGAAGAGAAGACCTGAGACTTGACTTGACTTGGGTTCTGGTGACTTGGGACTTGACTCTGACTTGTACTTTGATGACTTGAAAAGGTTTCTAAAGTCTTGACTTGAGATCTTGTGTTTGTGTAAATGACTTAGATTGAAAGTGATGAGATTTGTTCCAGCGGACGACTGAATTTAAATTCTGTTTTCTGAATTTGTATGGAATGATTGAATTTATTGAAGTTGAAACTGATTATAGAAATCAAACTCATGATGCTCTTACCAAGTTTTTATCCTATTAAAACCATATTGCATTGAAAAGTCCTAGATATTTAGTTTTCTTTAAGATATTAAATTGATACTGGACTCTTGATTTGTTCTGACTTGACTTGCTGTTCTACATTTAGACTTGAGACTTGACTTGAGACTGACTTGGGACTCGAGCAAAGCTGACTTGATCAGACCTCTGATTCCTACTGTTTTCATTATTGTAAAACAGAGAAACCTGTCTACGCTTGCATAACCAAAAATACATTTATTAGGGGCAACGTTTCAGTCAAGGACCTTCATCAGGCATCACAGTTAAGAGGCAACGATGCCCACCGAAATGTTGCCTTCTAATAATATATAATACAGTAAAAAAAAAAAACATCATTATGAAAACATTCATCCGTTCTTCCATTTTCTCTCTGCTCCTCCAGCTCAGCCCAGACTTCCTTCCCTCCAGTATCTTCCTCCAGCTACTAAAGACTAAAGACTTGCTTCTGTTTTGTCAGAAATTTGATTTGTCAAACCTGGCTGACAGCCTGTGATGCATTATGGGAGAGAGAAATGTGTAGTTTTATCAGTTTGTCCTCTCATGTCATGAAAATAGCGAGTGGGGAACATTCTGTTGTCTTCAGGACTAGTTTAGGACGACACACAGGTGAGCACCTGCGGCAGGCTCCGCCCCCAGAGCGATTTTATTGGTTCAAAGCATGACGACAGCCCACAGAGGCTCCGCCCCTTTCTAACCAGCTGTTCTGCTTGAGTTTCTCCAGACTTCCATGAGACGGAGGTGTGGATACTCCAGATTAGTGTTTCACAAACGCAATGTTGTTCTATCTTTACTCTTACACACCTGATCCAATTAAGGGCTTAATGCTGATTGGTTGAGCAGCAGAAACAGAAGCTTGCATGAAAGTGTGTGTCGCCCTTAATTGGATCAGGTGTGGAAGAGTAGAGCTGGAACACAGGACTTGCAGGACGGATTCTACTTGAGGACTGGGATGGGAAACACTGACCTATAGGGCAGTGATTCTCAACTGTTTTCATATCAAGGACCCCTAATTTAGTCCACATTAGAGCCACGGACCCCCATTTAATGAGATTTTGTCTCTTGGACCCAAATCTGAGTATATTTTTATTGTTAGATATGATTTTGTCCAGAATTCCATCACTATCTGTATTGTAAGTAGAGAGATAACAGTGAAACTATGATCAAAACAGTCATTAATTAAATAATGGTGAAGTTTAACGATTCATCAATTTGCTGGAGACCCCCTGGAACCCCCTCAAGGACCCCTGGTGGTCCCCGGACCCCACGTTGAGAACCACTGCTCTAGGGAATCCCTAGAGGACAGGCATGCTGGGAGATGTAGTCCCTCCAGCGTGTCCTGGGTCCCGGTCAGTCGAACCTCCTGTCGTATCGCTGAGCTCCTCACCCTCACACCTCATTTTGGACGCTTGTATCTGCAACTACCTGATCTCCAGAAATTTTGTGAAATAAGCACGAAGTCCTGAAATGCAAATACCTGCTCCGTGCACGAAAAGTGAGAGAATTACGTATTCCTAGCATGAAACAGTTACATGAAGGAGACACGACTATAAACAGGACGTAGCTTGACATTGAAATGGTGGAAAGTAAGAATTTGCCTTCAATCCCAACAACCTGGGTTCCATTTATGGCTTCTAACATAGAGGATTTCTACTGAGTGAACTAACCATAAACCCTAACCCAATTTTTAGCGACAGTTTTTCTTATTTAACCAACAAAAGCCTTTCCTTAACCTTAACCAAGTTGTTTTAGTTGCCTAACCATACCCTTAACCCAAACTTAAATACATTTGTTTTAGTTTCTTCACCTTAACCAAGTTGTTTTAGTTGCCTAAACTGAACCGTCAGCCAGACTTTAACTGAAAATGTCATGTCCAATTCATGTTTTTGTCACAGAATCCAGTTCATGGTGGAGGAACGTAATTTTCACATAGTGTGTGTCCGCAACAGGTAAATCTGCATTTCAGACTTTGTGCTCATTTCACAACTTTTTATGAGATCAAGATGATCTGCAATCTCATTTTCTCTGTCTGTCGGTAAATCGAGAAAATTCCAGCAGCTTCTCTGACGGAGCGCAGGAATGTTATTTTGAAAGGCCTGTACTATAAATAAGTTTACAAAAAGTAATAATAACAAAAACCACCCCAAATTATGTTACCCCGATTATCCACATGCCCTCACGCCGAAATGAATTTATTCTGGTGTCAACGCTGGTTATCCGGAGAGGAGGAAGAAACAAAAGTGCCCTGTGTCTCTGGGAGCTGCAGACGTCACGGTGAGACGAGGCACAGACGGTTCTGTCTGATGCCGTTAATGGAAAAGTTAACGAGATCAGAAACTTCATCTGCAGACATCTGACATTAAAAACATCTGAGGTTTATAAACATCTGAAGTTTATATCGACCAAATTAGATCCAAGCCAAGACCGATCCATTTATAGTTTTGCTGTGAGAAGTTTTTGAGGAAAAACATCTTTGTTTTGGATCTGTTGTGTTGTGTTGTGTTGTGTTGTGTTGTGTTGTGTTGTGTGTTGTTGTGTTGTTGTGTTGTTGTGTTGTGTTGTGTTGTGTTGTGTTGTGTTGTGTGTTGTTGTGTTGTTGTGTTGTGTTGTTGTGTTGTGTTGTGTTGTGTTGTGTTGTGTTGTGTTGTGTGTGGGGTTATGAATGGGACAAAAATATGGGCAGATCATGACTTATTTAATTATTAATAATAATTCATTATTGTACCTCACTATGCTTAGTTAAGTATTATTAATGTCCAGTATCGTATCAAATTATGCTTATTTCATGATTATTAATTTACAGTATGGTATCTTGAGCAATGACAGGAGGAAAGTGCCTGGTGAGGGTTAACAGACTCTTTTACAGACCAGAAGATGGGCTGACATGTTTTTTTTAATTATTATTATTGAGTGATCTATCTTCTAAAACATGTCGGTCTTTGGGTTGGCACAGCTATCAGCTATCTGCAGGAAAAACAACATGGCTGACGCATGAGAGAAACGTTTATCCCCGGCACTCTGGAAAGTGTTAGAGATAACGAAGTCGGCTCGTTGTTGGGAATCACCGGTCCGGGAACGAGACTCCGGGAAAGACGAGTGGAAAGAGGAAAGGAACAGAACATGAAGCGGGACAGTAAGATGTTTTTCACCGCAGATTAAAGGGAAACAACTGAATTTCAGGACTCAAATAAATAAAAATCATGGAGGATGTTGCCATAAAGTCTGAGAATTATTTATTTTGGATCCTTTTGATAGGGACATCACAGCATCAGAGAATAAGATACAGATATGGTTAAGGTTAGATTAAGAGGTTATGGAATGAATGTAGACAGTGCAAAGTCCTCACAAGTATAGTAATACGTGTGTGTGTGTGTGTGTGTGTTTCTGTGGGCCGTAAGCTCTGGCCATATAAAACCCCATGAAGCAGAAGCATGAGGGGAAGAAGCCAGGAAACCTGCAGCGCTGTGAGGGCTAATAAATTTGGGGCCTCATCCTAAAACTAGCAGAACTACTGCTGCTTTTAATCCAGACTGTGACAGAGCCTGCAGGCCTGAGCCCGTACTCACCAAGTCTGCTGGAACAGGAGTGTTCATGGATAAGTTCGGCAATTTTGGACCTATATATAATGAGTCTCTTCCATACCTGCAGTACTTGGACCCACAGACAATATTGTCTCCAGAGTCAGCTGTCCTGCTGCTAACAATGAGTCCAAATGGGGTTTGGACTCATTATTTGCACATTGTCTGCATTTTGCACTCTTCACTGGGATCCCTGGCAGGAGAATCCAGGAGCTCCAGTATATTCAGCACAGTGCTGCCAGGATCCTGATGAGAGAGTCCCAAGTCAGTCTCAAGTCTCGAGGCACAAGCTTCAAGTCAAGTCTCAAGTCTAAATGTAGAACAGCAAGTCAAGTCAGAACAAATCAAGAGTCCAGTATCAATTTAATATCTTAAAGAAAACTAAATATCTAGGACTTTTCAATGCAATATGGTTTTAATAGGATAAAAACTTGGTAAGAGCATCATGAGTTTGATTTCTATAATCAGTTTCAACTTCAATAAATTCAATCATTCCATACAAATTCAGAAAACAGAATTTAAATTCAGTCGTCTGCTGGAACAAATCTCATCACTTTCAATCTAAGTCATTTACACAAACACAAGATCTCAAGTCAAGACTTTAGAAACCTTTTCAAGTCATCAAAGTACAAGTCAGAGTCAAGTCCCAAGTCACCAGAACCCAAGTCAAGTCAAGTCTCAAGTCTTCTCTTCATGCATCAAGTCAAGTTTCAAGCAATTAAAACTGTGACTCGAGTCTGACTCGAGTCATATGACTGGTCAGTTGAACAGTTCAACCACAGAATGATTTTTCCTTTTCAAGTTATTTCATTTAATTCATTATCAGAGGAGGCAGAGAGACTGAAAACTAATCAGTATTTCACAAGAAAAACAACAAAAATTGGAGCAAAATCAGAAAAAATAGACATGATAATACATTTGTATGGTATAAATGTTCTTTTCCTAAATCCCACACATATCACACATGTGCACACCAGCACACACACACGCACACACACACTGTACACGTACTCATGAAGACACACAAACAAGTTTACTCATACCAACAAGTTTACACACACATGCCCATGCACACAAAAGCTTGCACGTACCACACACACACACACACACACACACACACACACACACACACACACACAGTGTTTTCCAGCCTGTTGGGAGGAGACGCTCCACCAGGCTGTGATGTCATCTGGTAGAAATGTGATGATATCAGGAGCTTCATGGGACGATTCACACCGACGCCGCTGGTTTACATTCAGTGTGTTCAGAAGACCAGAGGAGACCGAGGCAAGATGGCCTCCGCCCAGCAGGCCGAGTGCAGTTCAAGACTTTGCAACGACAATAATAAAAATAATAATAAAAGCAACAACTACAAGGCAGTCGGAGAGCGCAAATGTCTGCCAACGCTGACAAATTCTCCAACTTGCTGTTCCACCCAAACACTTCATTTATATCACTTAGATTTTAAGATTAAGTGAAAAAGTTCTTGGTCCTGCAAACATCCTGTAGGATTTGGAGTCAAGTCTCTGTTAGTTTCATAGTTATGCCTAAAAAAAAAAGATAATTGTCTACTGGTGGAAATCCCAGATCCAGATCACCAAAATCTAATCAGTTGTTCCTTGGCTCAAAGCCGATCTGTCCACCAAATATCACGGAAAACTGTTCATAAGTTTTTCGGATATCCTGCTGACAGACAGACGATGAACTAACTAACTAAACCTCACTGGTGGAGAAAAAAACTAATACACTTTATTTATACATAAGGATACAAGCAGACTTTACAATGTGCTTCACAAAGGTGCATACAAACAACAAAAATAAAATACAGTTTATTAAAAGGAGATGGAAATTGGGAAACACATTAACAAGAAAAAGTATTGAAAAATGACAAAAAAAAACATAGGAAACATAAGCTCACATAAAAGTGGTCAACATCAGCAGCGATACAGAAAAGCAGCAGCAGCAGTTTATTTTTCACCGAACCCTTTGAACAAACAGCCGATCCCTCAGTTTACCTTCTGCTCTGCGTTCCTCACAGACAGATCTGACTGATCTGTCTGCTGATGGTTTGGTTTCCAGTCTGTCTCCAGAAACTCAACTCAGCCTGGTCAAAGTTGCCTTGGAGGTTTGTGTTGTGCAATTTTCCACCTCTGGTTGCACAATTAAGTTGTCTGAGAAAGTAATCAGAAGCATATGAAGCATTAGCCTATATAAATATAATCACCATGATATATGAACTGGTCTGTGATACAGTCCAACCTGTAATGTAACATCACAGATAACACCATAAAAGATACTTTATTTAGGTCTATAAGGTTTAGGCGAGGCTTAAAGTTACATTGTTTTGATGAGTTAACGTGGCTAGCTAGCAAGCGCTAATAGGGTAGCATTCATTGAAAACAAACAAACAAAACTCAATAAAATGACTTGAGAACATCGACTCCAAGGAATGATCAACTGTTCTCCAAACAACGTTTTTAGTCTTTCAAATAAAACTTGTAGAGAAGTGGGAAGCTTTGAATAACTGGAATGAACTTCTCGTTTGTTTTGCACTCACCACGGCAGCCATTTTGAACTTCAATCACAGTTACGATGGTAGACTCTACCCGAAAGATGGCATATACATAAAACTACTACATATAGGCTACCAAACTACTTCCACACATGAGTGAGGACTAACCCTAACCCTAACCCTTTATCAAATGAACCCTAACCCTAAACCTAACCCTAGCAACCTTGGGAACAACTACAACTGCTTGAATTTAGCAGGGAGGTTAGCTAGCTTAATAGCTAGTTAGCTGCTAGCTAGCTACCTAGGCTACATAGCTATAGTGGGACAAATATTTTACCAAATGTGAACATATATCCCTTCAAAATCTTAACATCCATTTGTTTCTAATATGTTTTTCAGTGGGGAATCTGTGAAATGATAAATATTTGTATGATGTGAATCTTGGTATATAACAGTAGAATATAGCCGGGCTGGACTTGCTCTTTCAGGAAGCGTTTCCCTCCCCAAGTATCATGTAAATTCAAAATGGCCGCCATGGGACTAGGTCTGTAGTACAAGATGTCACACAAGGCAACTCTGCTGTACTGTAAAAGGGAGATATCTGGGCTTACAAGGTGTCAGGCGGGGTTTACCCTGCCACAGTACAGCAGACTCTTGATCTGATGTGGAGTTAGATGAATTATGAAATGGGATTTTAAACCTACAGAGGGTTTTTCTGGTAAAGTTTCTCCACTATATGGTCAAAGGCAGATATCTGGGCTTACGAGGTGTCAGGCGGAGCTTCCTGCCTCAGTACAGCAGGCAGGAGGCTCAGTTATGTGGAGTATGCAGGCGGGCCGTGTTCAGTTTGGATATGTACAGAGCATACAGACCCACCCAGGCCTGAATCAGTCAGCCAGAATCACACAGAGCAGCCGCTGGGAAAGGAAACAGAGAAGAAGAAAAGGCTGGTTTCAGTCTTAATGTGCACTTAAAAGACGCTTAATTTAGTTTTTCACTGAGGAATGAGTGAAAATGAAAGATACAGGTCATTCTCCCCCTCCCCCATTTTCTCTGTTCTGATTTATATTCCATCATTCTCTGTCTTTCTCATTTCAGTACTATCTGCTGCAACGGCCCAGTTTCCCCATAGGGATCAATGAAGTTTAATCTTATCGTAAAAGATCCAGAGCATGTCTGTCAAAGAACCACACACACACACACACACACACACACACAAAGAATGGTCTAATGTTGCCTTATATGGGACATAATATGGGAAACCTTCTCATCACAGCAGAGAGAAAATTAGTACATGAATAACAAACTGTATAGACAATATAAACCTTTTTGTAGGCCTGCTGTGCCACAACTTGTGTTTAACATCTCATGGTCAAACTCCTCATTAGAGTACATGGGAGGCAACTGGGTATGACAAGATGTGGCGCTCACTATACCTCAGGCTGAGTGAGTCCAAATTTGATCTTGTAGTTTTTATCATTATAATGGAGAGCAGAAATCACCAGAACTTTATTTAGAAGCGTATTTTAAAATAAATCCACATCAGGGAGCATCAGTTGCCTCTCAGCTGATCGTTTGGTGACATTTGACTTATAATTGATCACATTGACCAAATAATATGAAATGCTGTGGAGTTAAGTGGATTATTCTGTAAATAAGTAGCCTACATTTCATTAAAGTAGTTAATAATAAGTAAAGAAATGTAATAGATGGGTTATCATAAGGCCTTTGCCATAGCTTTGTGTTTTTAGTGAATTAACGCTTCTGAAAACTAAATGACAAACAGTCCAACCATGAAACCTTTTGTAGGCCAATTACATAACTTCATTACAGCGTTGGTCTGCGCAGCTTTTCTCAACATTACGGTAACCGTTTAAATCACAGACAATAGAGCTGCTACTGCGCATGTCACAGATCCCCACCGCCCGTGGTGTCTGAAACGTCACGCTGACCGGCTTCACGTGCTGCTTGCAGATCTGCGGACCGCGGGTCATCACAGTTTGGGATTCATGCTGCTTTCAAATACTGTCGGAAATATCGGAATTACAAGTTCAGCACCACATGAACGACACAAAGAAGTGGTAAATACACCTGGAAGCATTATAATGATGAGATATGATAATGACATTTGATAGTAGACGTGATGTATACACTTAACTTTTAGGTGGTATTATTATTATTATGTTTTAAATACATTAATAACTAACAATTAATAACACCAAAAAACGACTTTAGTCTCAGAGTCCATCCACAGTGCCAGTTCACTGAAGCCTAATCTATGGCAAATTCCTGCATCTATTATCAGTGGAGCAACGACTGATGACTGACAAGATATTTTTATTTTGTCAGTGTGATAAATTATTAGACGTAGCTCACAAACTATCAGCTGAAAGGGAACATTGATCCTGAATACTCTTTGATGTGATTTTTATTTTTTATTTTTTTACCTATGGCTTCCAAAGAAAAATTCTGGTGATTTTTGCTTGTTCTTTGTTCTCCATTATAATGATAAAAGATACATATCTCTGTATTGTTTCAGTTAAAGGTTGTAGGTTTTTTTTTATTTTTTAATTGTTGTTTATTGACTTGTTCTGTATTATTTTGTCTTTTCCAACGAGAAATACCAATACATAAACCATGGAAAAAAAATCAACATGATCAAAGTTGGGCTCACTTATATAAACACCTTTGACAAACACAACTGATGAAACCAGCAAAACTTCCATCCATGCAGGGTGAAGTTACAGCATTTTACAGCACGATACAAGGTCCATTTTGTTATTATTTTCGAACAAAATCGACAAACAAAAGCGATTTTTATTGACGAGTTTTTTTCTCCCTCGAAAACACGAGCTTACGAGGAGCGCCTGAACGCAGCCCCGGCAGGCCCCGCCCCCTCTGGCAGCCGCAGCGGTGCGTTCAGGAGGTTCAGGAGGTTCAGGAGGAGCAGCGGCCGGGCAGCAGCAGCAGCAGCAGCAGCTCGTCGGACGTTTTCTCGGTTTGAAAGTTGTCAACAGAGGGAAGGAGAAGGTCCGGAGGAGCAGACCGGCCGGGACAAGAGACGAGGAATGGGCTGCAGCCACAGCAAGGTGGGCGCGAGACACCGGGCGGAAAAGTAGACGTAAAAGTAGAGTTTGAGGAGAAGTTCAGTGTGTTTGGGGGGGAAGTTTGAACCAACTGGAGGTGCAGAGAAAGGAAGTTCATTAGCAGGCGGCCGGGTTGCTGCTATTGTCGCGCGGAGGCATGGTGGCCGAGGACGTGCCGCGAATGAGCTGCACGAAAATGAACCATGAGTTTGTTTTTTGTTTTTTTTTTATTTTTAATTGATTAATTAGAAAAATGTGTCGCGCGGCATGAGTTTCGCGAAGAGAATCGATTCAGTTCCTGTAAATGAAATGAAAATGTAGATATGAAAACATGCAGAAGTTTTGTTTTTGCTCTCACAACATCTGTTTCCAATCTGGCATCTTCTTTCGGTTTGTAGCTGTTTCCCACGGTGGCTGCGATCAAACCCGACTAAAAAACACTATCATATTCTGATAATACTCCTATAATATTTCTGTAGGGACTTATAGTGTTTCTGTGGTATTCAGTAGTGAGTTTATAGTAACATTATTGCACCTTATTGTGTTTTTTATCTCCTCTGCTATTACTATAATATTCATATTGGGACTTCCAGTATGTTTATGTTACTCAATAGTGACTTTATTGTACTTTTTGGTAGTTTTATCTCTTAAGATATCACTATATAACATTCCAATAATAAACCAATAGTAACTTACAGTGTCTGTGTTCCTCAATAGTGAGTTTATAGTGACTTTATCTTACTTAATGGTGTTATTGTCTCCTATGAAATCACTATAATCTTCCTATAGTCTTTCTTTAGGGACGTCTAGTGTTTCTATGGTGTTCAATAGTGAGTTTAAAGTGACTTTATTGCACCTTATAGTATTTGTATCTCCTCTGCTATCACTATAATATTCCTACTGGGACTTATAGTGTTTTTGTGTTACTCAATAGTCAGTTTAAAGTGACTTTATTGTACTTAATGGTAGTTTTATCTCTTAAGATATCACTATAATATTCCAATAATATACCAATAGTAACTTACAGTGTCTGTGTTACTCAATAGTGAGTTAAAAGTGATCTTATCTTACTTAACGGTGTTATTATCTCCCATAAAATAACCATAATCTTCCTATAATATTCCTATACTTCTGCTGTGATTTTTGTATAGTATCCTTCTAAAATTGATCATAAAATTCATTACTGTCACTCTTCCTCATGAGGGAAATGTGGCTGAACTTTGCCAACTGTTCTTTCACAGGTTATTGATAGAAAATGACAGAGCAGCCAAGGCTTCATGTAGGTCAGTGGTTCCCAAGCCGGGGTCCGGGGGGCCACCGTGGGTCCCCGAGGGGCTCCAGTGGGTCCCCGGGAAATGAGGGAAAAGTTTGTTTTCAGTGTTGTTTGACTCAGTAGAAGTCAGAGTGAGAGAATGAGTAAAGACGAGTGTTTTGACCCCACCTACATTATAAACAGTTATGTAATTCTGCAAAAATCTCCTCACACGGGGTTCCTCCGGGCAAAATCGGATCAAACGGGCGTCTGTGGTCTAATGTGAACGTTTTATGGGGTTTCTTCAAGTGAAAAGCTCGGGGAGCCCCTGCTGCAGGAGCTGTGTGTGCTGAGTGATTAATCTATAGATTTTACAGTTGCATTGCGTCAGATGTTTGTATCAGACCAGTTAGACGGGAACTGTGACTGATGAAACCTAAAGCATTTATCACGTCTGTTTATCTGCAGCAGTCTGTGACTAAACTGTGCTTGTGTATTAGGTGCCTTACTGTCTCTGTTTGGGAGTGAGCCAAGCTGAACTTATCTCGTGCTCAATGTTTAAAACTTTTAGAGGGAGATGAAGCAATAGCAGGAAAACCACCGCTTGTAAAAGTTGAAGTTTTATTGAAGTAAAAACAGTTTGGTTTATTGGATGTGTGTCGAACTGAAGAGCAGACCCGAACGATTTGGAAAAAGTCTGAAGTCTTGTAGTACGAGGTTTTCATGTTTGCAGATTAACAATGAAACATTACAACGTTTTACTTAAAGGAAAACTCCACCCTAAAACACCTGGCTCCATTCAGTAGTTTGTTGTGTTTTTCTTCTTGGTGGATAACCGGCCAATCGTAGACGAGGTGACGTCACCTCCAGATATTTCCAGCAGCTACAACGGAGTTTGATATGAGAAAATGTTTCAGGATGTAAAACATCAGCGGTAAACGTCAGGTTTTGGTGTCAGTCCCTCAGAATCAAAGAGCGAGGGCTTCTTTCTAGAGCCGCCATTTTGCACCGAGAGACGTTCAACAATCATACAGGGAGAAATCCATCGTAGAAGAGGAGAGAGACCAGTTTCTCCACCACAGGAGCAGGAGAGAGACCAGAATGCAATGCAGCAGAGAGACAGGATGATTTTTTAGAAGGGGGTCAAAGTAATTCTGGGAAATGTAGGAAATCACTAACTGCAGTAGAAGCAGACGAGGCAGGCTGAGGGAAAGTGGGTTCACCAAAAACAGTAAACTCCAACACTTCATCACTAAATAACTCCTGAATGTTTTGAACATCACAGATTGATCTAACAGTGGAGAAGTGAAAATGATAACTGGGTCTTGATCGTCCTTTCAGATTTGTCAGACTGAATCTCGTCCATTTAGTTGTGCTGAAGCGGCGTTTTATGTCACATCTGGCCGGCTGATCCAGGAACAGTGTTAGAAGCTGTTGCGTAATCTGAAAGCCGAGCAAATCTTTGATTAGCCCAGAATAGATCCGCCAGTGGATTTATATGAACGAAGCAGAGCTTACAGCCTGTTCAACTGTCTCAGCTGATCATGTCGGAGGAGGCGGTGATGAAATTATGATACTGTGATACTTTATTGATCCTCAGTGGGAAATTGTCCACAGGGAGGTCAGAGGTCGGGGGGTTTGAACCTAGTCTGCTGCCTTTTATCGTGTTTTTCTCGCTGAAATTTATCAGAAAGTATTTCTATCAGTGAGGGTCTGTGTAAGTTCTTACAGTAGGAGAAACATTACTGATCTAGAATCAGATCTCAGTGGATTGGACCGGTCGGGTCTCAGCCTGACAGATCACAGTTTGTCTCATCGTGGCCGAACGCCGCTGCGGGCAGGAAACCTCGTTAACTCGGTCCTGGTCTGGTTTTAACGGTGACATCATCGCGTGCTTCGTGTGTTCGGTGCAGTTCACGATGCAGCAGCTGCACGTTAAAGTCAAACTGCAGTTTCCAAACCGCAAGAAGCTGCAGCCTCTTCTGTCAGAGGGAGAGCAGCAAGGAAACACCGGCAGGTTTTCTGGGTCCATTCTGACTGCAGATTTTTTAAAACCATGTGATCAGGTTTGGGCCGGTTTCTAACGCCTGAGAGCTTTTTTTTACACCGGCCAAACCCGAGTGTGATCGGCCGATCGCTGATCCATTCATCGATTGCAATGATGCATTTTACCCAGACAGCGGCACATCATGTAAAAGCGCACAGGAATAGTGAAATTCCTGTGTTAGGGCTGCAACTGCAACTATTTCATTACTGATTAATCTATTGATTATTTTATTGATGTTTTAGTTTTCAATTATAGTTTTTATTGTTTCCTTCAGACAAACGTACAATCAAACAACACAAGACTTAAGGCACAAAGAAGAAAACGAGATAAAATAAAATAAAAAAGATAAATAAAAAGGGAACATGAATGGGTAATGAATACTAAACAGACAGGTACGTGCATTAAAAATCAAATAACAAAAACAGGTCATAGAAAAACAAGGAGGCTGAAGCTACAACAACCAAAACAAAAAACCTATTGATTACTTTATCGATGGATCAGTGACGCAGGTCGGCTCAGGCTTGCTGCAGAACACATTCGATCGCTTCCCTGATTCGGCAGTTGAAACTTTTTTTATTTTGGATCGTTCATCGTCTTCGTGCTCAATTCTGAATTATTGCTCGTATCTGATTGTTTTGGATGAGTGTTCATGTCTGTTGTAGGATGTGACACATATCTGACGCCAGTATGAATCAACAGAGGTGTGGAGGAGAAGCGTGTCTGCAGAGTGACAACAACAAAAGACGTCACATCTGTTTTTGTTTCACCACATTTTGGTTTCCGTTTGATTCCTTTCAGTTTCGACTGAATTGAGTCGTCTGTTTGTCTCGTTTCCTCCATGCTAACTCTGCTCAGACTGATTGTCACTGAACGCTGACAAATTCTGATTTGAGCGTTGAAATACAAGTCACATGTTGAGTCTCATGTTGAGTCTCATGCCTCCGGATCCGATGTTGTATCACTTATCCATGGAGGCCAGATGCAGAAAATGCAACTCCATGCAGCTTTTTCTAATTATTTCTAGTTAAGTTCTAGTTAATCTGTTCGCTCTGATCGGAAAACATCAGATCTGAGTCACATGGGAGGGAAAAATCAGAATTGTGAAACTTTCAGCCGCAGTGTGAACAGAGCTGCTTCTTCTTCTTCTTCTGTGACTTCTGTGTTTGTGGAGACGAAGCGTTTCCACTGACAGCAGATCTGCAGTTCTGCTGTCCGGACCGAGGAGGAGAAACCGTATAAAGCAGGGATCCGTTAAATCTGCGGGTTTCAAACTTCACCTCTGGCCGACCCACATCTTCAAAACATTTATCTTGCAGCCCCGTCTTTGCCAGGCTTGTGTATCTCATCTTTCAAATGGATCCTGCTCCAAACTCCCCCCCCCCCCCCCCCCCCCCCCCCCTCGCCCCCAGAACGTATAAACCACAGCTCTCCTGCTCAAACTGAAGAAGATGTGAACCGGGTCTGGGAGGCAGATGGAGACGCCGCGCTCGGAAAGCCGTAACCTCTTACCGCCGATCGCCGAACCATCTGTCGGCCGAGCGGAGACAACTGGATAAGTGTGAAGCAGAGGGCCGCAAGGCGAGAAACGACCCGGGACAGACGGGGGGGGGCGCGAGACGCTGTTAAGACACTTACAAGCTTATAAAAACGGCTCAATATTGACAAAAGGACTTTATAGTTCTTCCCTGCACCGCTGAATATTTCAATACAAGTCTTTATACATGGAACACACTTTATTCCACATTATTTTTCAGCACTTAAATGTGTTGAGGTGGGATGAAATGCTTGTAATTTGCTCCCAGGCAGCAGAATACTTTGTTCAGTTGTCAATAGTCAAATGTCAAAGTTTGATATTGATTGAATTGATGGCTTGCAGTGAAATCCATCCAATCCACTGTCAGGCAAACATTCATGAGTCGGCTCCATAAAATGTGGGATAACCTGAGGAAGGAGGTTTGTGCCGAAACACTGTTCCTAATAAAATAAAATCAGTTTAATTGCAAGGGAAATGAAGCTTTTTTTCCTTTTTTATTTGCTGAATTTCAGTCTCTGCTACACAGCTGTCTCTGGAACATTCAGGTATACAGAAGTTTTATTGTTTGACATTTTTTGGAGCGATATACAAAGTGATGAAAGTGAAAAAGGTTTGCCTATTAAACAGTTTAGTTTGTCTATAAAGCCAGAGGCATACGGCTTCATACTGAACATGTCAGATCTTCAACAAAGCTGAAACAGTAAAGCCATGCTAGATCAATTTAGTACGGTTCCCCTGCTTTGCTCATTAAACGTCTATAAAGAAACAGAAGGAACCTTTTTATGAAGCGGTTCTTCTTCTTCTTCGTCAGGGAACCTTGTGGGGTTCCCCGGTGGTTTTAATCTAACAAACTCCTGAAGGTTCCTCTAAGTCCTTTCACGTTTTAGATTGCGGCTCCACGGCGCTTTAATAGAGTCAAACTCGGCGTTTAATACTTCTGCTTGTTATACTTCAAAGGGATTGCTAGTGAAGGAAATTCAAAATGGCGACAGTATTTATTACGACACCGCAGTGTTTTTGTCTTTGATATATCGGTAGTTTTCCTCCTGGTGAACACGGTCTGGAGGAAGTTCTCAGCCTTCGCCACATGAAGAGTTTGTTCCACGGCGAGCAGTTAATGAGATGACTCCGAAATGTGGCTTTTGGCTTTTAACAAAACCGCACTCTTTGTGATTAATTTCCTCTTCTGGATGAATGGCAGGTGTTTGGACGGACTGAAGTGGTGAGTTTACAAGCTTCGGGTTCAGGGGTTTTTCTGCAGAAGCTTCTTGTTGAGGTTTTGAACCCCGGACCCGAGCGGCTGCAGGCTGGATTTTTGGACTTCTTCTCTCCGGACATGTTAGACTCCTCTTTCCTCCAAGGTAAAACGTGAGACATTCGGCACGTTGGAGGGAAAAACAAAAAAGAGTGTTTCAGCTGCTGTTCATCTGGACTTGTGAGTTTAACCTCCGGAGAGGAGAGGAGATTCTTCACAGGACGTTAAATCTCTTCTCCCCACTTCCACGAGGCCTGGGAAACTTTTAAACATTAAGCTGACGGAGCAAACATTCTGTCGTGTAGTCGAGATTTTTTCTGTGTGTGTGTGTGTGTGTGTGTGTGTGTGTGAAATGTCCTTGTATGTCCATCCTTGAGAGGACTTCTGGAAAATCCTCCAAAGAAAAGACAGCGATATGTTTTGTTCCTCCTTGGAAGTGGAGCTGTTTTTAAAATGAGAGCAGAACTATAATTAGGTCAGGTGAAGTTCGGAGGTCGAAGGAATGAATGTCCTCACAAGTATAGTAACACAAACGTGTGTGTGTGTGATAGAAAGTGAGACTCAAATCTTTCTTGTTTTCAAAAGAAATAATATCACTGCTTTATGTTTGGTTATGCTTTGTGTTTTGTGGTTTCTCTGAGGAGAAAAACGATCACTTTATTTGTCAAGCACATTAAATGTCTTTGCAACACAAGATTTCCATGAGATTTGGTGGATAAATAGTTTAATAGTTTGGCCAAAGATCAATTGATGAGATTTTGGTGGTGATCCACATCTGGGATTTCCACTATTATACGGTTATCGTTTTTGTAGCCGTAACTATGAAGCTAAATCCTAAGGGAAAAGAAAATTGAGGTAAAACTAAAGTGGTAGGCGTGATGTGTTTAGTTGTAACAGGAAGTTGGAGAATTGTCCGGCGTTGGCAGGTTTGTGCTCTCTTGTGCGTTGTAGTTTTAGCTTTAGGCTTCATAATATTAGTTTCCTCTTCTCTTACCTCTTCACTTTTTCTTTGGACAGAACTGTTTTTTGTTTTTTTTTTGCTCCACCCACTGAGGATTAACTCAACCAATGAGATTTTTTCCCCTCGGTTTGTTTCCTCCACTCTCTTTACACAGACTTTTTGCATGTGCCTTGATTGCTAATGTTTGATTGGCTGTAGTAGTTTTAAATTGTGACTTGCTCATTGTGGAGCCATTTCTTGCCCTGATGAAGACCTTCTAAGCCGGGACAATAAAGGCTTTTTACATTTCAAGCTTTTAGTCTCTTCCCTCCTGACTGGATCTAGAGGCCTTGGACTTTCTGTAAACGGCTCAAGAGTTTACTGTTTCAGTCTTACAGCTGGTATCTCTTTTATTCTAGAGGTTATTTGTCCCTTTCGAGGAATATTTGCACAACTAAACCTCCAATCTGAAAAGTTTCTGTGCCATGAAATGAGACTTACAGTCCAGTTTTTCCTGAAGGTGAAGTGCAGACAGGCCGCGCCTCGCCCTGCGTGTCCAAACAGCCTGTGGAGACAGAGGAGAGGACGGGACGGGACAGGAGGCGGCCCGTGATTTATGGCGTCTTTTTAAAGCGAGGGGCTCTTCGTGCTTCTGGAACACAGAGATTTAACCTGTAAAAGTCTCTGCTCCGTCCGGGCCGTCCCGCAGCCGCTCGTCCCGAACTCAGCGAGGCCGTTCTGTATGAAACAGAGCGGTATTTATTGTTTCAGTCCCCAAGTTTAAATAAAGATAGTATCCAGTTGTTTAGAAGTGTTTATACAGTGGGTTGGGATGTGTGTGTGTGTGTGTGTGTGTGCATGCACTGTGTCCCAGGGTGCAATTGTTTGGCTTGAGCGTGCTTGTGCAACGAGTGTGTATATATATATATGTGTGTGTGTGTGTGTGTGGTGGGTGGGTGTGTGTCAATACAATAAGCTTATGTGTGTGTGTGTGTGTGTGTGTGTGTGTGTGTGTGTGCGCACAGCGTGTCCCAGGGTGTGATCGTTTGGGCGAAGTGTGCTTGTGCAACGTGTGTGTGTGTGTAGGGGGAATACAGCTTGTGTGTGTGGCAATAGAGTAAGCTTTAGTGTGTGTGTGTGTGTGTGTGTGTGTGTGTGTCTGGTCTCCATGGATGTTCTTTGGGTGTTGTAATGTAAAACTTGAGGCGGTTTTTAAATCTATCGACCGTTCTGTTTTTACTGCAGGACTCACAGAGCCGATAGGAACTAACTAACTAATTAACAAACTAACTAAACCAACTATAAACACTTAAAGGTTTTCAGCTTAATGGATAATTTGTTAATTTGATAAAACGCACAGAAACTTGACTGGGATATTTCCACCAGTCACAGCAGCTTTTAAAGAGCAAATCAGCACTAAATCAGGTTTTTTGGTGATATGGCTCCTGTGCAGTGAACAGCATTAATCCACTGCACTTTATTTCAACATGTTTAGAATGAAGTCCTGCATCCGCTTCTAGAGGCAGAAAATCGTTGTTGCTCTTAAACTTCTGGCCACGCCTCCATCGGTGATGTCACTGCAGGCATTTCGTCTTTGGCAGCATCAAATGCTTTGCGATCAGAAAACTGTGCCAAGAATTGTCCACTGGCCGGCTAATCTGCACTGTTTCATCCAGAAAGATGTCAATTAAAACCAAAAATCATAACGGCTGTTCTGTCGCTCTGCTGGTTGCATCTCTTCAAGCCAATTACGCTCTTTATTTTTCAAGTGAAGCGATCAATCTTATTCGTCGATATGCAGGTACGAGGACACACTCTAGGTAGGAAGGTGCTGCATTTCCCCAGTCAGCAGCGTATGTCACACACACACACACACACACACACACACACACACACGCACACACACAGAGCCATTTCCCTTGTCGATGCCCACCGTCCTGCATCAAGCTTTTGAATTTGTGAATATGCACCAACTAAGTTATGTAACTGTGAAAGAAAGGAGGGGAAAGCTCCGGTGCCGGTCATGTGAGGAATAATCAGAGGGAAGTTGGCAGATCAGGGTCAAACTCCCATCAGCAGCTTTCATAAGACCCTCGCTGCTCCAGTTTACCCAACAACAACAACAACAACAACAACAACAACAACAACAACAACAACAAGACCTGCCAGGGTCAGGGGTTCAACTCCCACTGCTGCCCTGCCAGTGTTGCTGCCTTGCTTCACCCTTTGGAGATATGTGAGCCCACTTTCTGGCTGAATGTACAAAGTATTAGTTCCAGGATCCAGTTAAAAGACATTGTCCCTTATTGATTTCCCGTATTAAATCTATACCAATCACAATGGATTTGGCCAATTCAAGATTTCTTCCAGGGAAATCCAAAAAGTGTCTCCTGAACAGCAGCAGAGAAAATCTTTTCCTCTCTCGTCTCTTTGGTTTCCTTTGGTATAAAGCATCACAGACCGCTTTACTGATGTCATCACACAGGATTTCTGGGTAATGAAGTCTGCAAAATTTAAACGGTTACCTCTCCCACCAATGTGCGAAGTTGCCTAGTGCAGCTTTAAAACAATTATTTCCATTGTGGTCCTCGATGGAAGACAAAATAACATTAACATGACGAGATAAAATACAATAAAAGCACAATCGACCGATGATAAGAAATACATGGCACTAGGTAAACTGTCTTAATATTGTCCACTTCTCAGTTTGTTCATAAGTAATGTTCTCACTTCCTTTTTAAACATCGCTTTGCTGGTTTTTGATTTGCAGAGTTGCAGGGATTTCTACACACTGGTAAAACCAAAATGAGTTTCCAGGCGCCTCATTTATAAAACATTGCGTGCGCACAAAACCGGCCTGAAAATTGCGTGCGGCACTTTTCACGCAGATTTTCGGATTTATAAAAACAAACTTGGCGTGAAAATGTGCGCACCGCCACGGAAACTTTGACCCATGCGTGTGAAACGGCGACTGACATGGCAAAGCAGTAAAATAAAACAAAAAATGACATTTACACTCAGAGTGAGTGAGACTCGCCCCTTACTCAAAGCCCACCCTGTGTTGATGCTGCAGTGCATTCTGGTCTCTCTCCTGCTCCTGTGGTGGAGAAACTGGTCTCTCTCCTCTTCTACGATGGATTTCTCCCTGTATGATTGTTGAACGTCTCTTGGTGCAAAATGGCGGCTCTAGAAAGAAGCCCTCGCTCTTTGATTCTGAGGGACTGACACCAAAACCTGACGTTTACCGCTGATGTTTTACATCCTGAAACATTTTCTCATATCAAACTCCATTATAGCTGCTGGAAACATCTGGAGGTGACGTCACCTCGTCTACGATTGGATCAACAGCCTTCAACCAGACAGCAGGAACCAACCTGTGAAATCAGCTGCTGTAGTGTTTGTTCTGGATGAAAACCTGCAGACTCCTGGGTCTCCACGGCTCATGGCTGTCTGTGTTTGGCAATAATGTTTGTTCGTACCATCGATAAAACTTTTCTCTTCCTGTTCTTCTCTCTTCCTGTCGTTATCAGAAGAAAAGCAAAGGCAAGAAGGGTGAGAAGACACAGAAGGAGGTCAACAACCACCGAGATGGGGGAGGTAAGTGCTGTGTGTGTGTGTGTGTGTGTGTGTGTGTGTGTGTGTGCGTCAGGCTGTGGGTTTCCTCTTCTGAGTGTTTTCAGCCTCAGAACATTTCCTCACTTCCTGTTATCTCATCTTTTTCTTAAAGCCCATTGGCTGTTGAAGTCCTGATGCAGGGCTTCTGTAGAGTGAAGCACCTGACCTGCAGCGACCCTGTTCATATGAAGTTCAATATTCAAAAATATATACAGTGTGTGTATATACTGTATATATATAGATAGAATGAATACAAATAAATATAAGAAATGCAAATACTTTGGTACTTAATAACAAAGCCCAACAAGTGTTCACAAGATGCCAAACGTTTTTAGCACATATTTTCAGAGCCAAAAATGTCATGAATTGTTGAATCTGAATTTAAGATTCAGATAGTATGTAGGGGCCTTCATTTATTTTGGGATTTTTTAATTTCTTGTTTCGCTTATGAAGGTGAACCAATTCACAGCTCAAGGGACTTTAGTTCACAAAAGGACAAAGGTGCAGAAGATGTCCCACATGTTACATTTTAGGCTTTTGGCTGAAGCTGAAGTTAACAATGAAGTTAACAATAGAATAAGTTTCATTTCCTAGATCACCAACATTACAACAAAGGGTCAGAGGTCACAGCACCCTGGCAATAGATGGAACAAATCGTTGTTGTTGCGTGAAAACCTTGTTTCTCTTCAGCCAACTTTTTTTCAGCCAAGTTTTTAGCTTGACCACCCATAATGCATTTTTGAATTTATCCAATGGACTTTGAAATGTTTTCATGAGCCTTACGGTTGTAGAACTTTCTCAACCCATAGTGGATCATAAAATCCTTCAATTGAATTCAAAATATGAAAATGACTAGAATTGGAAGGATTTCACCCAACAACAACGACATATTCCTGTGACCCTTAGACATGAAGAGAGGTAGAGAGTATATGTTTTAGATAAGGAGGAAGAGGGAAGTGAGGTTTTCAGCGAAGCATCTGCTGCTGCTGTGACTCACCGCTGACTGGCAGGCAGCAACACTCACTGCTCCCTCATTTCCTTTCATTTATGAGCATATTGTACAGTTTAAATGGCAGGGGATAAACCGCTCATTTGGGAGAGGATGGGTACGTACACGCCGCCATAATCCTCCTGTGAATCACTCCGCTGCCTTGGCACGAGGCGGGCGCTCTGAGAACTGAGCGGCGGTTCCTCTCAGATCCAGAGGCAGACGATACGCTTTAGACTTCCTCGCAAGAAAAACCCTAAAGGATTCCTTGAAGTTGACAAATGTTAGAAGCTCTAGAGAGGACTGTCATGATTCTCGAACCCTTTAAAGGTATAATATGTAACATTTCCGCATTCAAATATCTAAAACGACTAGACCTATGTTATGTATTTTTTTGAGTTGTGTACTTACATTATCCCAAATGTTTCCAACAATGTTCAAACCCAGAGAAATCTGTAATTTTATTCAAGGTAACGTTTGGTCGCCTGTCAATGGCGTCATATCCCCTTTACCCCCTAACCTCCGGGGAAACACAGGGAACACCAGCTGATACGTCAGAGAGTGAGGAAGGAAGTCGGTGAACTAGCTAGCTAGCCACTCTGTTGTTTTTTTCATTCTGTTGTTTTTATTGCTCACTCGTGATGGATCACGATTATTCATTCCCGTTTGCTGCGCGTTCTGTCGCCGAAGCTGTCCCCGTAAAAAAAAAAACTCCCATGATCCCACACTACTTCACGACGTCATCAAACTACGTCTTTTGTTACTGTTTTGATTGAGAGACCACTAGCGGCAGAAATTACATACTGTGCGTTTAAGAAGGGGTTTCTCGAGGAACCTTCTGGGACGAACCCTCTAGCTGCAATCTGACAAACCCTTAAAGGTTCCTCAAAGCCCTTCTGCTTTTTAAAGTGTAGCTTACCAGCATGTTTATATTTAGCCTCATGCCTCAGGTTTTGATACTTCAGAGGCTCTGTGATCAGCAGCAAAGGAAACTCCAAATTGGCGGCAGTTCTCGCTACACTATTTATTAAAACACCACAGTAGGTTCATTAGCCCTTTGTGTTGGAGTTCCTCATGGAACCGTCCTGGGTTCCCCTGCAATCTGAAGAATCTCTCAAGGTTCCTCAAAGCTCTTTTACTTTCTAAAGTGTAGTTTGATTCCTGTTTGCACGACCAATACGAACTTCATAACCTACATTTAGACACTGAGAGGCGGAGCTAATGACACGCTAAAGAAAACGCACTGAAACTAAATACTAAACTGAGCACTTGGTTTAATATGTGATTACCTGAGTTTTACTGTATGTTCAAGCAGCTAAAATGTTGCGCAGTGCCAACTGTTTGCCAGAAATTAGTCATTATTCTCTTTATTGTAAGAATTTATTTTAATACTTTAATACACATTTGTGCATTTTGTACATCCACTGATTTGTTTTACGTACATTGTGTGTTAGGGACATTTTTGTTAAGTAGAAACGCAACATTATGATGTACTTGCAACACTTTTCCATAGGTTGAAAGGCTTACACAGGTCTGTACACTCTGGAATAAAACTACTGCAGAGTCCAGTGTTGACAGACAGTATTCATATGTCTGAACCAGTTGTGAAGCAGTGGATTTTACCTAGCTGAGGCTTGGTTCACCCTCCCGAGCGAAGACGTCACTGCAACTAAATGAAGCGCTCCTCGTGTCCAGTATTAGTGTTATCGCCCACGTAACCGCCAGACTGACCAGACTGCAGGCTGTTATTTCCCCAGGCTGTAAAAGAGAGAGAAAGAGGGAGAGAGGGAGGGAGAGAGACCATGCGTGTGAATGTGAGCGTGTGTCTACATGTGCATGATGTAATTGAGAGGCAGGATGCGATGAAACCGGAGTGAGAAAGTTGACAGTTTTATGAATAGAGATCTGCAGGCTGGGATCGGTGTGTGTTCTTGTTGAACGTCTGGTTCAACTGCTGCTTTTTATTTCCATGACATCAGACCTGTGGGCGTTTTGAATTAACCCCTAAACACACGAGAGGAAACACATGAGAGGAAACACACAGCTAGCTTCAGTCTGACATGTTTGCAGCTGCCTAATGAAGCAATAATCCTCCACTTTACTGAGTTTAGAACAGGTAATAAGTGTGAGTATGTAAATAGGAACACATTTGTAATAAAAAAAAAACCTAATAGTTAAATTACATTTTGAAAAGCATAATTATAAATATTATTGTTACAACTACCACTACTAATAGTAATAATACTATAAAAATGCTATTCTTCTGCAGTAGAAGTAATACAGTTCTTGAACAGTAGCTAAACAAAGTAAAGGTATGAGTGGTGATTTTTCGGTCATTAATTTAAATGGACCGTTATGCATTCACAGGTTTGCGTTTATGTATTATATTATTTTAGTATTTAAATTAACTGTTATATGTTCACATTATACGTTATATGTGTCTTTATACATTATAATATTATTTCAGTGTTTAAATTAACGGTTATGTGGCCACAGGTTTGCGTTTAAATATAAAAATAAATAAATAAAATAAATATGTAATTTTCTATGATTAATATTTAAATGAGCTGTTATGTAGTGAGAGATTTGTGTTTGTGTTTATACATTATAATATTATTACAATTTTTAAATTAACTGTCATGTGGTCTCAGGTGTGTTTATCAGGTATTTTAAAACGGCTTCCAATGTCACTCAGCCAATCAGAACAGAGGTGAACTGTGTGTGTGTGTGTGTGTGTGTGTGTGTGTGTGTGTGTGTGTGTGTGTGTGTGTGTGTGTGTGTCAGGTAACTGTGTGTTGGAGGATCTGGACGTCTGTCTGGAGAAGCAGCTGGAGCGGTTTGAGTGGCAGCTGAGGATTCTCAAGGAAGTGCTTTCAGCCAATGGGAACCCGGAGAGGGCGGAGCTACTGAAGGACCACGCCCACGAAGAGCTGTGCGCTCTCGTCCTGAGCATCGCCGATAAGGTGAGCAGGAGGAGGAGGTTTGATTAGATTTGATTAACGTTTATTGATCGGCATAGGAAATTAACAAAATATGAATTACATGCGTTGAGGAAAAGGAATGAAAAATATGTACTGTGTATCTGAAAATAAACCACAAATGAAAAAATGTAAACAAAGAAAAACAACCTTGTTTTCAGATTGATGACCATGCATTTTTGACATTATCAGATCCAGTTGACCCTGAAAGAATTTCAGTAGAGTTTCAATGGAGAGTTTTAGTGTCCCATGATGGTCTAAATGTTGTTTTAGAGGCTTTTCCACTCTGAGAAGAAGAACATTCTTGGGGGAATCACTGAATACTTCCAATGTCTGGCATATCAGATATTTGGAATATCGGCTTTCAGCAACTACAATAACAAAACATCAGTATTGGCCTTCAAATCCCCTGGCAGTCGAACCCTAGTCTTTTTCAGACCGAGTTGTTTCAGGTCGACTTCAGTTAAAGCATAATTCTGGGTTTTAGGCCTGGATCCTGTTTTCCCTTCATTTTCTATCACATCGATCAATTCTGACCAAAATCTCATCAGCTGCTTCACTCCAGAGCCACTTAAAGCTGCAGTAGATGGCATTTATTTCGAAGTAATGAAAATAAATCAGCAGGATAATGATAATCAGTCAGAATCTCAAACAGCGGTCGCCCCGTTCCTCTGCTGCTGGTCTCTTTTCAAAAGTGAAACGTGTGGAAACCCATCTGACCAATGAGGAGAAGTCTGAGGCAGAAGGCGGGACTCTGCCCTGTCAATCACTAGCAGGCGTGTCGTTCCTTATGTTGGTTTGAATTTCTGGAGATTTGATCTTTCCTCCTGAACTTAACCTACAGCAGCTTTAAGTCTGACTTGCCTGGCTGGTCGTGGCTCTCCAGTTCAGTCCTGCACTCTCCAAACATCAACCCCAAAGCAGCCAACGCTTTTCATTTTCAATATATTGATCGGTCGCTGTCTAATGACACGTCAGTAAAAAGATGTAAATAAAAATGATCTAAAGTGGCTTTTCTGCTGCAGTTTTGATGCTGCCTTTGCTGTTGCTTTAACACTTTCTACTTTCCTCTTTGCTGGCCGACCTGCCTACTGCTGTGTAAAATAGTGCAAAATAAATAGTGAAAGTTGTGGATAAACTGAATATAAAATATACTATTATTAAATATATTATTACATGTGTTTGGCCCTTGGAAGACGGGCCAGTGGATGACTGTGGTTTTACTGAGAAGCTCCTGGGTGGGAATGTGTGTGAGTCAGGGTGTTGTTGGAAAGCAGCATGCCTTCCCTCTATAAATGAACACTTCAAAAGATGATATAAGGTTATAAAACTGATATAAGCAGTATGATGTTGTGAGGATTCCTGTGAAACGTAGGGAGCGTAACGCAGGAGCCACCAGCTGTAATCAGCTTCTTGGCTGTTGTTCCCTGAACCGGTCAGAGAGGTGAAGCCTGCTGCGCCCTCAGTTGGTCCTGGATGGAAACCAGCCAGTGAAGTTATTCATAGACGTCTGATACCTCTGATATCTCTGATCTCTGATCTTTAAAGCGGCTGCAGACCTCGACCTCCACACAGATCCAGCAGACTCAGCCTGTTCAGCCTGTTTTTATTTATTGAACCAGGAAAGTCCCACTGAGATTAAGAATCTCTTTTTCAAGGGAGACCTGGCCAAGACCGGCAGCAGCATAAATAAAAACACATAATTACAGACAGAAAACACAAAAGGAGACAAAATTAAACAGAACTAACCAGGTAAATTAAAAACATCTTAAGGAATCTGCCTCTAAGTCTTTCTGTTCAGCCTGTTCAGCCTGACTGATTTCAGTAATCATGCAGATCAGCAGAGTAAAGCCCGCTCTGCTCCGCTCTGCAGGGGATTTCGGAGCCCAGCGTTTGTTTACTGTGCTCATGACTCATGGCAGCGGCCATTTTGGATTTTCAGCTGTCCTCGCTGTGACCCGTTAACCGGTTCAGACACACCGCTCCTCCTGGGTCTCTCTACAGTACAACAAAGAAGCAGAGGCACCACCTATTTCTTGATTGTTCTGAATATATTTTTTATTCATTTTCATCCTGCATGTACGTATTTGTGGAGTATTTTCAGATCATATATATATATTTTTTTCTCTTGTTTTCCTTTGTCTTACTATCCTCTACTACTGTTATTTTGCACAAACTTCGTACATGCTGTAATTCATATATTCTCATACTTTTCTTGTTTTATACCCCACATTTGCTTTAATATCTTTTTTCCCTATGCTGTATCCTCTTATTTGCTGCTGCCAAATATTCAGTTTCATCTAATCAAACTGAATCTAATGTTATCTAATCTGTCGTCCGTTTCAGGTGAAGACAGAAACGGCGGCTGATCTGAACGTCCTGCATGAACAGAAGAGTAAAAACGCCACAGAGGAACACGAGAGAAACACTGAAGGTAAAGAACAACAGAGAGGGATGAAGAGTTTAAAGAGTTTCTCATTAACGTACGACAGTGAACTTCAGATGCTTTCATGTAGGAATAATTCATGTCTGTTCCCCTCAGGATGTAATAGAAAAACAGTAAACGGGGTCCCATGATGCTCTGATGCTCTCTCTCTCTGTGTGCGTGTGTGTGTGTGTGTGTGTGTGTGTGTGTGTGTGTGTGTGCGCGCATCCCAGCACATGCATGGTTGTGTTTACATGTGATTTTGTCAGAAATGACTGAAGGTCTTGTGTTTCCTACAGAGTTACAGAAGAGACATGAAGAAGAGAAAAGTCGATTAACGGAAAACTTCCAGGCTGCGGAGGACGAGCTGAAGGTAAAGATGACTGAAACAGACTGAAGACCTTTGCTGTATTTTTGTATTTGGTTCGTTAAAGTTTAAACTGTTTACAAGCCCTGATTGGATTGTAATTGGTCAAAGGTCACATGACTCACAAGCAGCTTGTTTATTGGACAGAGTTTTAACTTGTCATCCTGCAGGTTAGAGAGTCAAAACAAATCTGACTGTAACTTTATCTAACATGATGGACTTGTCTGTCTCTTCTTCTGTGGTGTTCATACCAGTTAAGAACACATGAAGAAGTAGCTGAATATGAGCATCAGTCCAGACTTCATTTTGTTCTGCTAGACTTTCCAAGCATCCGTCTCCTTCTACCCATAATCCCTTGTGTTTCGGGGTGGTTTCCTGTAGTCGGCTGGATTAACGAACCGCACCGCAGTTCTCTTGTTAGAGGACTGAGACTCTCGCTGCCGTTATTTGGTGCCACCAGAGTTCAAAGGTCATCGTTCTCACCTCAGAACATGCTGGCTGTTGAACGCAGCCTCACTCTGCCACCAGTCTGTCAGACACTTTGTTTGCGTTTGTTGGCTGTATTCAATGTTCAAGGCTTTGTTGTTGATGACAAATGGCACAGCTTAAAAAACAAGCTTTAAAACACGGTACATACTCACGATAAACAGAAATACAGAAACATAAAAGACAAATTGAAATGAAGCCTGGGCAGAACAGGAAGTCCATCGGCCACAGTGGTTTGTGGGTGAAAAAATAGCTGGCCTCCTTTTTTCTGATTTCTTTTATTTTCTGAAGTTTTACACACAGAACATCCATTTTTAAATGTCCCATATGGTGTAAAGCAGGACTCCCTCTCCTCTGTGATGATAAAGGAGTTGGATGGTCTATCTAAACATGGTGAAAGTATCAAAACTAAATCCACACAATCCATATTAGAAAAGCGAGCCTCTAAACGAGCCGTTTGGACTTCCGTAACTTTGTGGCGTCACAAAGGTTCGCTCATTATCATTTCTGTAAGAAATAATAGACTAACAAAGTGTTTTTTTCAAAGCGGTCGAGCGGTCGTCATCGTTTATTACCGGAGAGTTTTCCCTACCTGTAGCCGCCGGGCCGCGGCGTCTCACGTTTCGCTCTCGAAACGGTTAGCCAATCGGAACAGAGGGGTCGTTAATATTAATGAGCCTTAAAGACACGGCGACAGAAACGGCCTGTTCTTGGTAAGGCTCAGAGAGATGCTGGAAAATGAACGTGGAGAAATGGATTGAGAGTTTTTGGTTCATGACACCACACACACAGCTTTGAATGGACCTCAAGACACAAAATAAAACTCTGGAAAGAGGAGAATATGGAGCTTTAACACTAATTTTCCTACTAAACTCATTCTTTCTGTATTTTTCTGTGTTGTAAACGAAGGGGAAGGTTGAGGTTCTGACTGCAGAGCTGCAGGTTTACAACGAGCTGAAAAGAAGAGTGGAGGAGTCGACGTTTAAGAAAGACCTGCAGCGGAACATTCAGGTGTGTGTGTGTGTGTGTGTGTGTGTGTGTGTGTGTGTGTGTGTGTGTGTGTGGAGCGTTCCAGCACACATCTGGTCTGCAGGTGTGTTTGCTGTAAATTTTGACTCTCTCTCTCTCTCTCTCTCTCTCTCTCTCTCTCTCTCTCTCTCTCTCTCTCTCTCTCTCTCTCTCTCTCTCTCTCTCTCTCTCTCTCTCTCTCTCATCCATCATCCTCCCTCTGTCTTCCCCTCCAGCTCTTCCTGCTGCTTCCCTCTCGTCTTTCCATCCCTCCTCTCCTCCTCTTCCTCTCTCCTGTCCTCCTCCTCTCTCCACTCATTCCTTCTCTCCATCCATCATCTCTCCCTCATCGTCTTTCTCCTTCCCTTTGCCTCTCTCTCTCTTTTCCATATTGTGTAATCCTCATTTCTTCTTCTCTCTCTCTGTCATCCCCCCCATCTCTCTCTCTCTATCCATTGAATTCACTGTTATTGGCATGAATGTTTGATGAATTGATATTGAAATTAATCTTCCTGTGTGTGTGTGTGTGTGTGTGTGTGTGTGTGTGTGCGCAAGCTTTGTTCAACAGTCTTATGGAATATACATTTATCTACTCTTATTTTCTTTTTTCTTTTTATATGGTTATTCCTCTCTTACTTTTGGTTTCTTCATTTTATTCTTTAGATTTCTTATTTTAATTCTGCTTTTATTGTGGAGCGCATTGTATCACATTGAATTGTATGAAATATGCAGTAAAAATAAAGTTTGATTTATAAGCAAAGTAAAGAGCACAGTAAAGATCTGCGTGTGTGTGTGTGTGTGTGTGTGTGTGTGTGTGTGTGTGTGTGTGAAGCATCTGGGTTACTGCCTTTTCAGTTCTCATATCCAGACTGGATCTCCTCTGCAGAATGAGTAATTTCTCTCTCTGTCCCCCCCCCCCCACCTCCAGGCCTACGGCAGCCCAGGTGGATTCTGGGAGTCGGAGCAGGAGTCTCTGCTGTTTGTCATTGAGATGAAGACTGAGCGTGTGCAGGACCAGGACCGGAAGCTGCACCAGATGGAGGCTCTGGTAGGTGGAGGACGGTTCAAATCCCAGTTGAACTTCTAGCATTAGATACCATCCAGGTGCTCTTGGGCAAGGCACCAAACCCCTGGGAGAGACTGTGTGTGTGTGTGTGTGTGTGTGTGCACTCCTATTTTTATTTGCTCAGTTTACTATTCTTGTTTTTATTCCTTGCTGTAACGAACTTTGTAAACTCTGCTTTCAGATAAGTGCTATATAAATAAAGTTGTTTATCATTATCATTATCATCATCATCATCATCATTCATTGTTATTATTATTTAGCGTTTCATCATATCTTGTGTTCCAGGCGGAGAAGAATTTGTCTCTGGAGGACCAGATCATCCACATCCTGCAGCAGAACGAGGATCTGAGAGTTCGGATAGACAACTACCAGAGTCTGATCCAGTACGTTCACACAGTGTTCAGCTCGGCTCATCACACAGGACACAGCAGAGTAGAAGAGAATAGAAGATGCGGTGTCTTACGAGGATTGACAGTTTCAGTATCAGTGTCTGGGAAATATCTTCAGATGTGTGCTGCGTCTCTCCTCCACTAAAAGCATCATGATGCGTGGATCTACTGCCTCCTGCTGGGCAAAAAAAATCTTTTTCTTCCATGTTCTCAGGGCTATAATCCATTTGCCAAGAAGAATACTATTAAAAATACTAATAATTAAAAGAAAATAATGCAAAGTCATGAAGAATGAAATTTCTTTTACCATATTATCAGAATAGATCATTTTCAGTGCAGCCTTCACATCTGATCTGAGTGATGTAAACCAAGTGATTTTAACCAAAACGCCTTCGCCAGCTGACCCACCAGAACGCCCCAAAAGATTTAGAGCTTGGAAAAGTTAAAGTCTTGTGCTGAGATGTGTTTGTTTGTTTAATATGCTTTGCATAATGGACCTGATTTGATGTGGGAAGGCTAACATGTACTAGTCAAAGAAGTGGGAATCCCCACCTTGCAAAGGGAGATGATAAAAAGGAGGGCTTCAACATGGGGTTCTTCTAAGATCACAAGGGCTCCTCAGTAGAAAAAAATATCCCTAAACGTGTCTTGAGTCCTTGGAAGAATCTCCATAAGCTGCAGGTTTGAGGAAGGTACCATCAGGGTTCATGATGGGGTTCCTCAGGGACCTTCAGGGGTTGCAGGGTCCTTGAGGCTCTTATGACAGTGGACACACAAGTCAGTTATAACGTTTGATTTTACTCTGATACATTTCATTAAAATCCTTTCATCCTTAGTGTTCATCTTCACTCACCCTTTTTTCTGTCTTGCCCAGGCAATTATCCAAGGAGCAGCAGGACCTGAAGGGGGCGCTGGAGAGGCAGGCAGCGGTGAACCAGAAGCTTTCTCAGGAAAAAGAGCAGCTGGTGTTTAAACTGAGACACAGAGACTCGTGTCCGACCATCCACCTGCCCGCCATGCTGCCGGAGATCGCTCCACGGTGACTCTGACACGGATTACACGGACTTACAGCTGGATCCTGTGTAGCCCAATGTAGATAGAAATCAATCGGATTGGACTTACTGTTCTACTGTACAGCTGCAGGTACTGGTTCACAAGATGGCACACAGCTGACCTGGTTTACCACTCAACACCTGGGCTTCAAACTTACAACATCCTGGATGATAGCTACTTGTCCCACCACCCGCCTACCTGCTGCAGATCGCCTGAAAAAGCGCCGTGACAACTCTGCTACACTGGACATGTGGTCTTAAAGCTGGAACCTGCATTCATTCAAAAACAACTTGGGCTTTCAAACACAAACCACCCAGTCCAAAACATCCATCTACCCCAGTGCCTTAGCTAGCAGCAGGTGGACTCTCAGCTGGATTCTGTGTCGCTCTGTGCAGATGTGAAAAACAACCTGACTAGATGTTTCCCGTTCGACTGCATCTACCAGTAATAGTTTTCATGCTAGCACACAGCTGACCTGGTTTACCTCTCAGCACCTGGTCTTCAAACTCTTACTGGATAATAGCTGCTTGTCCCACGGCTCACCTACCTGCTACAGTTAGCTTCAGATAGCATCGTGCCTTAGCCTTAGCATAGCAGTGACTCTGTTACACTGATAACATGCAGACTTAAAGCTGGATCCTGTGTAACCCTATGTAGTCAGAAAACGACAAGATTGGTTAGGTCCTGTTTGACTGCGCCTCCACCGGTAATAGTTTCGAAGCTAGCACATCTGGTTTACGACTGAACAACTAGGCTTCAAAATTTACTGGACCCACCTACCCACTACAAACCGTGAGACAGCATGGTGACTGCTCTGCTACACTGGATACGTGGACTTAAAGCTGCGTTTTGTGTTTCAAACCACACTGGGTAATACCAGCCGGTCCAGCCATCCACCTACCACAACGCCTTAGCTAGCATTAGCTAGATTACATGGACTTGAATCTGGATCCTGTGTTGCCCTATGCAGAAATAAAAACAATCTGACTACATACTAACTGTTAGACTGCACCTCCACCGGTAATAGTTATTATGCTAGCACACAGTTGACCTGGTTTACGACTGAACAGCTAGGCTAGCTAGCTTACTGGACCCACCCACCCACTACAACCAGTGAGATAGCATGGTGACTGCTCTGCTACACCGAATAAGTGGACTTAAAGCTGGATCCTGCATGGACACATGTAGCTAGAAAACAGCTGGGGCTTCAGATCATACTGTGTACTACCTACAATCCACCAGCCCACCATCGTGCCTCAGATCGCACCATGATGACTTTGCTACACTGACTGCATGGACTTGAAGCTCGATCTTGTGCAGCCATAGAAAACAATCAGATCACATACTTTCTGTTCCAGTACATTTACAGTAACGGTTTCCAAGCTAGCGCACAGATGACGGTTTACCACTGAACAGGCTTCAAACTTACAACGTGCTGGATAATTCCAACCAGTCCTCACACCACTTGTTGACTGTATGCTGGAGCCTGTGTAGCTCGTGTGGAGGAAGCTAGATTTTTATTTTCCCAGGGAAAATTTACTGAGCTTGTGTTCTCTTTTTAAGAAACACCCTGCTTCACGCTCGTTCGTTTATAGATGTTCACATCCAGGAGCTTCCCAGTGCGACCACAGTCTTCTGCTGGTGGAGACTGAGCAGATCCACCTGCGATCAGAGGTTAAATGCCTTGCTCAAGGGCACATCAGTGGTAGTTGAGGGAGCGGAGAGCGTTCCTCACAGTGACTGTCCTGCTGTTGATCTACCAGCAGTAGAGCCTAAAGGCCCTGAACTCATGAATAACGTTACTCCAGCGACAGGCTCAAGGGGCTTTCCCGAACCTGTGTCGAGAGCTGGAGATAAATGAAACCTCCGATTTTAAAAATTTCGCTCGGCTCTTTCCTGTTCAGTTCCACATGTTGAAGGAATTTATCAGTCCAATCATCCAGAGGCAAAACACGAACTACCAATCAGAGTGATCTCTCTCACCGACGGGCTCCGACACCGATTCAACATGCTCAATCGGCCGAAAAGCCGCCGACAGGGTCCGACTAGTGCCGACGGTGCGGGACACACCACAAAAACTAGGGACACCGACGCTTACTGATGGCCCGACATTGGCCGACGGCCGACCGTCGGTTTGGTGTGTCAGGGGCTTAAAGTAGCACCGAGATGAGCCGGGGTTTAGTGTCTAGACATCCAGATACCCTCAAAACTAGTGGTGCATTGGGGGTTCCTTTTAGTTCAAAGGGAGCCACTAAGCACCTTAGGGTTCCTCACTAGAAAAAACATCCCTAAACGGTTCTTTGAAGAACCCCCACAAGTTTAGAGTTTCTGGAAGTACTGTCAGGGTTCAGGAACCTTCCATGAACGGGTTTCTCCAAGGAAGCTTCTCTGTTTCCCCTACGGTTACAATCTGAAGATCCCCTTGAGGTTCCCCGCAGGGCTTTTCCTTTTTTTTAGAGTGTCCGCTGGAGGTTCTTGTAAGATCTGTAAGGAGCCAATAAGCACCTTAGGGTTCCTCACAAGAAAGACATATCCCTGAATGATTCCTTTATGAAGGGATTCCTCAAGGAACCTTCTTGGGTTCCCCTATGTTTGGGAACTGCAGAGCTCCGTAAGGTTGCGCTTCTTCGTTGGGGTTATTTTTAAGATGTTTTACTTTGGACAGTTCAGTAGAGGGTACAAAGTGACTTCATCACATCAGATAGACCTGGACTTTGTTTTGGACACTGCAGCTCAGTGTGAAGGACGGCCAGGAAAGAAAAACCTGTGGATCCATCAGGAAACTAAAAACTGACGCTGGACCTTAACGCTCCTCCAGCAGACTCAAACCCACACAACTGTGATTTTCTAGTCCTGTTTCAACCCGATGCCAAATGTTTTTTTCTTCAATTGTAATCAATTTGTGTATACTTCTTTTGTTTTAATCCATTTCTATACCTGTGCCTTGCATAGTGTTGTCTTTGGCATCATGGCTTAAAACCTCTTCATGTTAATTATCGTTGGAGTTAGCTGACATCTACTAATGTACGACTGACTAGAGCTGCCGTGTTGAACTGTGTTTGAGTTCTGCAGTCATGTGATCGCTGTTCATCGATGCTGTTGGGTGAAAACATTTCTCCAAAATATCATTTTTTCAGGAATTAACTCTTACTTTTAGACTGACGATCATTCATTTCTGGGGTTTTTAAGGAGTTTCATGAGTCCAAGGTTTCATGGCATTTTCTCAACTCATGGAGGACTGCAACAAAAAAATTACATTCACTAAAATTTAGCTTACAGTGTTTTTACCCAATAACAACAATGTACATTGTCGTTTGGCTTTTACATCAAGTTACAGAGCAATAATCAATCACTGTATACGCATTACCTTTAACAAGCTTGACAACTGTCTATTTGGGATATATTTTGTTACTTTATAGATGATGTGAAAAATATTGCCATTTTGTCCGTTTATTTTTTTTTTTCTTTTTCAGAACAGGACAGTGGATTTATGGTTTGTGACATTTATATTGCCAAAAAAACATTTGTCAGTGTTTTGACGACTATTTCTCCTTATGCACTAGCACTTTGACCATTATTTTACTAGTAGTATGTATAAGAGAGATTCCTCCATGTTGTATAGTTTTGAAGTTTCTTGGCTTCTGACATGTAAACATTTTTTGTTTGTCTTTTTCTTGGTTGGATGACAGTCCAGCGTTTTGTTTTCAGCGTGCCTCAGGTACGCACAGACATTTTTTTTGGCTTGAGTAAATAAAAAGCTACAACTAAAACTGATCGTCGTGAATTGATTGATTACTGTCCTGACCAGTATTGAATGAGCTGATAGATTGATTGCTCTTAATTTATTCAGGTTTTTAGATTTCAAGTTATTTGCACATCTATTCTTATCTTTGTATAGATGCCAGTGGGAGACAGTGAGGTCAAAGCCTATAGCATAACATTTTGCACTTTTGCATAGTGAAAATGTATTAATATTTCTTTGTTAATGATTGATTCTGATGAAGATTTTAAAACCGTAACTCGGGATGTACCGATACATATCAGCAGACTATTGGTATTGTCTGATATCGGCTTTAAAAACAATCTCGGTATCAGTCCGATATTTTTACCGCCGATATTTGATCAATTTTGGAATTGCCATTTTTGTGACCTTTTTTCTGTGTCACTTATAACTGTCAAATTGTCAACAGAATAAAACTAACATGGTTTTTTGTTTAAATACCACTTAAATATTTTAAGATAGGCCTGTCTTGAACCTGCTTTTGTACTAAGATTCTTACAAAATGCATATCGATATTGGCAGATAAGGGTGGGAAGGTATTGAATATCGGT
>NC_136012.1:27603706-27621881 GCF_048128805.1 Centroberyx gerrardi
TTGACTTGACTTGGGTTCTGGTGACTTGGGACTTGACTCTGACTTGTACTTTGATGACTTGAAAAGGTTTCTAAAGTCTTGACTTGAGATCTTGTGTTTGTGTAAATGACTTAGATTGAAAGTGATGAGATTTGTTCCAGCGGACGACTGAATTTAAATTCTGTTTTCTGAATTTGTATGGAATGATTGAATTTATTGAAGTTGAAACTGATTATAGAAATCAAACTCATGATGCTCTTACCAAGTTTTTATCCTATTAAAACCATATTGCATTGAAAAGTCCTAGATATTTAGTTTTAAGATATTAAATTGATACTGGACTCTTGATTTGTTCTGACTTGACTTGCTGTTCTACATTTAGACTTGAGACTTGACCTGAGACTTGTGCCTCAAGACTTGAGACTGACTTGGGACCCGAGCGAAGTTGACTTGGTCACACCTCTGGTAGTTAGATTTATTAACATTTTATGCGTTGTTCATTGTTTTTATAATACAAACTGCACTAGCTTGAAATGAACGCAGCGAGGGATCGTTCAAAAGTGTGAACCAATGGGAGATCAGTTAGGGAGCGAGACAGTTTTATTGGATGGGAGGGGCAGAGGGGCGGGACTGTTCAAAAATCTGTGATGTTTTATTGGTTGGAGTTTTTATTTACCTTCAGGTACAGCATGAGGTCATCATTAAAGATTCACTGTTTTTCAGAAAGTACAAGTAATGAGATTTTGATATAAAAAATACAACAGAATAATTATTTTTTTGGCATTTATTGTTAAACAGGTGTATATTATGAGATGGGAAATTAGCAAACAATGTGAAAAAGTCATGTTTCATTTCGTTGTGGCTTTAACTTTTCCTTTATAGAGACAGAAAACAGAATCTGTAGTTGATTTGCCAGTTAAAGCGGAGCTGCAGGTTTACATAACAGATCAGCGTCCGTTTCCATTTCCAGTCTGTAAAAGATAACAGTGATGAATTGTTGGTTATTAGTTCTCTCATTATTCTGCCGGCTCGTCTGCCAACAGCTCAGCCATCACTGACCTGATCTGCTGCGTGTGTGTGTGTGTGTGTGTGTGTGTGTGTGTGTGTGTGTGCAATGACACTCACATAGGCGTGCTTGTGTATGTCTGCTACTGTGTGTTTGCTATTCGTGCATGCATGCTTGTGTGTGTGTGTGTGTGTATGTTTGCATGTATGTTTGCTTTATGTGCATACATGCGTCTCTGTGTGTGTGTGTTCTGCTTTTTGTGCAAGAATTCCTCTGTGTGTGTGTGTGTGTGTGTGTGTGTGTGTGTGTGTGTGTGTGTGAGAGTGAGTGTGTGAACATGTACACCCTATATTTTATCCCTCTGACAGTGTGGTGTGTCGGTGAGCCTATCAGTCTCTCCATCGCCTCCTCCCTCCTATAAACGCCGTGTCTCTGGCCGCCGGCGGCCGGCGGTGAGTTATGACATTTTTGGCATAGCTGTGCTGCAGGTGAAAACACGTCGCTCTGAAATGGAGTTTAGCTAATGGTGCACCTCCTGCAGCAATTTGTCCTCCACAACAACACATAAATTACCGTTTAGGAGATGACTGTAGGCCCTCGGCGCTGCGGCTCAGCCAGAATGTTGATTGACAGTTTGGGTGTACAGCAGCGGTTCTCAAACCGAGGTCCAGGGGCTCCAAGGGGTCCTGGAGGGGGTCCAGGGAGTCCCAGTGCAAAATGAGGGACAGTTTAATTTCACTACAATTAGATTCACTAGAAATCATCCCAATTAGAGAATGTACAGAGGCTTTGCAATCTGCTATCAACCAGCTGAGTCTCCATGATGGAGGAACATGGAGAACTGTGTGTTAGTTAATAAAGTGTAAATCTGTATCAAGCAGCTAGAAGCAGAGAGCAGCTGAGTCAGCTTGTTGTGGTGTGGCTGTAGATCCATTCAGTAACGTTCTCAGTAAAAGTGAATAGTGTGATAAGGTGGATTTGGTTACTGTGACACAGTAAACTGTCTTGTCTTTAGCCCTAGTCTCTACTCCAAAACACTCTGAGTTGTAGCTTGAGAAGAGTCAGCTCAGTTAACCTGAACAAACTGTTAGCTAGCTAACTAGCCGGCAAACACACTGATGTTAATGTGAACATGCTAACGCTAGCTGCTACTAGATACGTTAGCTAGTGTGCTAATCAGATGTGTTAACAACAAGACAGTGATGTTAGCTGACCAGATACTATGGTTAGCTAGCTAACAAGCTGACATTATCTAAACACTAAATCAATCAGATGGATCAGTGATGAAATGATCAGTTCAGTCAGAAACAGACAGAAATTAACCGTTTGTTCAATTCTGTTGAGACGGACAGAAGCACAATCAGCTGTTCACAGAGCTAAAGACTTCCAATATGGCCGCCAGAGGAGGGTTACGTCACCAGAAAGCCCACATGGGTCCTTGGGACTTTACTAATTACGAAATGAAGGTCTGTGTCTCTAATCTGTGTCCATGACATGAAAACATTTGAGAACCCCTGGTCTAAAGTGACAGTCCTATACCTTAAAAAAAAAAAAAGTCTTTAATTTCTTTATTACATAAGCAATAATTATCCATTAAAAATAACACAGCTTTAAAAAAAAGTAAGGTTAGTATCATGGGTTTGTAAGGGATTTATTCATGGTTTGGTTCACAGAGACACGCAGAATTAAGGGATTTTTCATGCCTTGTGTGCAGGTTTACAGGTTATTAAGTGGAAATTAATGGAAAAGTTCCTGTCTCCATGAATTTTCATTAAATTAGAAAGTAAGGAGTCAAGATTAAGGGGGGTGTTGAAGGAGGTTTCGATGGGATCTCCTCCGTTAATAACTGCCTTAATTAATCTTAAAGGGATTTTGCATGAATGGACATCGACTCTGTTTGGTTTGCGGATCGTTCACAGGAGAGGAAACGGACTGATCTGATAGTCAGTCAGCAGGAAGAGACGAGGAGGAACGGAAAGTAATAGAGTAGAGGAAGTCATTATTGCTCCCAGGAAGTAATAAGTAAAGTAATAACATCACTTTTAGAATGAGAGATGAGTACCACATTACTTTATTGAGTAACAAGACCAGTACTGTCATCAGTGATTAATGTTGAGCAGCTTCTTTTTTCAAATGAACCTTAAATCAACAAGTTCACTCTGCATTTTTGCCTCACAACACTCCCAGAAGGAAATGCGATTGGTCGATGATGGACGCTAATTACAGCATCAGGAAGTCCACAAGGAATATGATTGGGTCACGGGAGGATATCAGGGTTATGATTGGGCCATCGGGGAAATGCTCCGCTCCGTCTTTACTGAGTCTCCTGGTAGATGGATGGGAGTGTTTGAAAAGAAAAGAAAAGGGTTTGGGGCTTTGTTGAAAGGAAGATCAAGAAGGATTGTGAATCTGAAGAGAGGAAAATAGAAGAGGAGAGATGAGGAAAGACGAAAACAGAAGACGTGGAAGGAGAGAAGAAGGTCAACATCGATCACTGATGACATCGCTGGGCTCGTTACTCAAAAAAAGTCGTACATTACACATTACTCGTTATTTCTTACTCTTTTGGAGCAGTAATTCATTATACTCGTCATATTACTTTTGCATTACAGCTCCCAAAATTAGCGATTCCAGCCTCTCTTACCTTTGAAAATCAGGATCAGAGTTTCCTCTCCTGTGGACGATCAGGGTTGATGTCCAATGTTCCTGTTGTCTCTTTTACTGGAGAAAAAAAGTAGTGGGAATAATGACATACTGACACACTTTATGGCCTTAATGCCCAGACTTGTGTTGTCACCATAGCAATTAACCCTTAAAATTCCATAACCGCCAATTTATGCTGTACTGGTCAAATTACCATGACAAAAAGTGGAAGGACCGTTCTATCCACTCAAGTTCTGTGAGCTCAGCCTACCTTTAGTGGAAAAGAAAAGTAAGCGTACGCTAACTTTTCTTTTCCACTAAAGGTAGGCTGGACATTGGAGATGAACTCAACCAATACCACTTCTACTTCTCAATGTGTACAGATGTCAAAACTTTTGACCTATTTAGACAGCAGCAGCTTGTAAAACAGCTCCACCTAGTGGTGACATGAGTGACTTAACTTCATTCGGCTGCAGTGTCTGAAATGTTGCCAAAGCAGTTCTTTGCCACTAAAGAGTCATAACAGATGTCATAAAACTGATATTAAGTGATGTTGGCTTTATGTTTATCACAACAGAAATATAAAAAAAGAATTCAAGGGAATGTTATTAGTATAAAAAAATACCACTGCCTGTAACCATGTTTTCATATCAGTCGTTACAGTTGACAGCCTCCCTGCTGAGACAGAGAAGCTGCTTTGGTTCTTGCTGTAAAACCTCTCAGCTCAGTGACTTGCTGTGAGTCACTTTATACAGAAGCTAGTCCGACGGGTCACAGCAAGATGGCCGCCGCTCCGACCGTCAGGGAATGTTGATTTGAATGGGAATGATCGTTCTATACATTCAAGTTCTGTGGGGATACATTACATAGGCAACGAATAGGCAAGTGACATTTTGTTGAACATCTACTTTTTGTTACCTGATGGATAAAACTTTTCTACCATTTCTCATCTGAGTTCCAGTTCTGAGAGGACGGCGACTAATTATGATAAAAATGACAGGAAAAGGTCCCCATGGGTCCTTGAAATCCTTGAAAGTTTGTGAATTTGAAAAAAAAAAAATCAAGAACTTGAAAGTTTTTGAAAATAGACATGGGTCGTTGAAAGTGTTTGAATTTATATATTTTGTGCAAGAATAGAAATTGAAGTTCTTTTGATATTTTTTTTATTTAACGTTAGTAAATAGGCTACGTTCCGCTGTCTGCATGTGTGTCTCCCGCCGTCTGTGTGTCCTTGTTTCACGCGCCACCTGCCTCGAGAAAGTGCGACGGTCACGTGCGTGCATGAGTGTTGTAACAGTAATTAACCTTGATCCCTGTCTCAAACTATGCCGTGTTGGGTCCTTGAATTTGAGGGAATTGGGCCTGGAAAGTCCTTGAAAAGTCCTTGAATTTGATGTTTAAGAAGGTGTGGGAACCCTGCAGGAGGACAGAGCAGAACACAGAAAAGAAGAGCAGATCGTTTCACCGCCTCTCATTTTCTGACTTTGACTTTCACCAAACTTCCTCGGACTCCCAGACGTCCGCGGGCTTGTCCGCACGCCACCGGCTACATATTGAACTATTAAATTCCAGCGGCGAGGCGTGGAGGCCATTTGCACCGACCGCCAGTCAATATCGGAGGTCGAGTTCCGGCACGCCGCCCATCAGCCGCCCGGTAAACACCCCGCCGGCTCCGCCACGTCCTTTATGATCTGCGACACCCAGCTGAGTCTTGCACATCCTTTACTGTCTGCTCCTACGACTTCTGCCTATGTATCACATGCAGATGTAAGGTGCTATTTTAAAATTGTGTCATATTTTTCGAAATGACAGTGTGACGCTCGAGACCGGCCGCCCGTCTGTCTTTACACCCATCTTCATAATTTTACATCCAAGTTTTATGCTGAAATGTATTTATTTTATTTTAATCATATTGTGCATTTTACTTTATTTTACCTCACTAATTTCTGTTTAGTTTATTATCATTGAACTTATTATTATTATTGATATTCTTCTTTGTATTGCCTCAAATAGCAAATCGAGCGTATCGACAGCATGTTGCTTTGAAATAGTGACAGACGCGGACGGACGGCATTCCCTTCTGCATGAAGCACATACTGTACACACACACACACACACACACACACACACACACAAAGACATTATCTATTGCCTTGTCTCTTTGATTTGACTTCAGTCTGGCAGGCGCTTTCATCTCAGACGCATCAGAAAAGGCTTGGAAGTCGACTGTCAGAGTGACGGATATTTTAACCACCGAGTGTGTTTCCTCCGGCTTCACAAAGGCCCGAGTGACTGTACATGTTTTGGGTTACTCTGACGCAAAAAAATGCAATTTGTAATGAATCACTGTAATGAAATATGAAATGAGGAAGAGATAGCTGGCATCCGAAAAAGAAAAGTGGTACGGAGGCTTATAAAGTGATTGACAGCTTTAAAATGGAAACCAATTATGGTGCTTTCTGAAGGATGAGAGGTAATTTTACTCTTTGACTGACAAAATGAAAACACTTTTACAGACAGGATCCTTAATATATTAGATATACTGAATTATGAAGTTTAAAGCCTCTGGAAATGTGGCTTGAAATAATAAAAATGCATATATGATATAAAAGTTGAGTGTCTCATTAAGCATCCACAAAAATCTGAGTGAAAATATACGTTCATAACTATTAGAAAACCTGGTTCAAAAAACAGCTCATTTTGGTGTTTAGACCATTTCTCAAGACTGTGTGGGCGTGGCAGTTCACATTTTGATTGACATCTCCCTGCTTCTTCTACTTAAAGACGAGATGAAATGAAAAATGCCTTTTTAACCCTTTTAGATCACATCCCCGGTCATACTGTGCACCTATTTAACAATATATGCCAAAAAAAATCAATTTCATTGTATTCTTATATCAAAATTCAATCATGTTTTCTTCCTGTAAAACAAAATATGCCGTGTGCTTACGTAAGCATGCCCGTAATTAATTTTAACCAATAATATCATGACATCCACCCATCAATCAATCTTCAACTTTTAGCGCACAGAGCTAAGAGTTAGTTAGCTAGCTAGCAACAGCATGGTACTTCGGTGTGTCTTCGGGTGTTATGACACGCCCACTTTTCAACGTTCAAATCAAATTCCTCCCAACGTTATGTCCCGCCTGTCTTTCCTGTTTCACTCGGAAATACGTCACGATACGGAAGTTAGATACTCTCGAAATGCTGTTTCATCTCGACTTTAAGAGGACTATGAAATCAACTTAATGCTCCAATTCACAAACTTCTGTTGTACAACATAGGCAGTTCACTTAAGTTTCACAATTTCATTCATAACCAACCAAAATAATTAGTTCAGAGAGCTAATACTTTTAATAAAAACTCGATTGCAGCTAGCAGACTTTTAGATCGCTAACGCTTTTAGCATAACTCAATGGAGTTGAACATAGCGAAAATTAGCATCACAGCTAGCGGACTTTTAGATCGCTAACGCTTTTAGCATGACTCAATGGAGTTGAACATAGCGAAAATTAGCATCACAGCTAGCGGACTTTTAGATCGCTAACGCTTTTAGCATAACTCAATGGAGTTGAACATAGCGAAAATTAGCATCACAGCTAGCGGACTTTTAGATCGCTAACGCTTTTAGCATAACTCAATGGAGTTGAACATAGCGAAAATTAGCATCACAGCTAGCGGACTTTTAGATCGCTAACGCTTTTAGCATAACTCAATGGAGTTGAACATAGCGAAAATTAGCATCACAGCTAGCGGACTTTTAGATCGCTAACGCTTTTAGCATAACTCAATGGAGTTGAACATAGCGAAAATTAGCATCACAGCTAGCGGACATCTTCTCTAGTTAGCTACATGCTAGTGTAGCAGACGGATTTCTGCTGCACTAGTTTGACTCGACTCACTGGTGCAGAGAGGTTTCGTTGCATCTGTTTCTTTTTCGCTCAACAACAACTGACAACTGACATGGATTTTTTTATGATTGGTTCGCAGAATTAATTGCGTAATTAACCACGCCCAATTCAAACCCAATATCAAGAAAGTTTACAAAATACTTTTTAGATGCTTACTATTATGTACATAAGACCCTAAATTACATAGTAATAAGGTTATTGTGGATTTGGGTTTCCAGAGGCTTTAAAATCTACTCAGAGTAAAAATGAGAACATTATATATGATGTTTCCCATGCAATGCTAATAGGATGAGAGGATGGATGAATTGGAACAAGACTCATTTAATTAAAAAACTTTGTTCACACTAACTGTGTGAACAAAGTATCGACCACATAATCCGTGTGACGCAGCTTGGCGGTTTGAGAAGGCGCGGCGTTCACGTCACGTTTCTTTTTTCGTTCCAGTCTGTGGCTTCAATCAGGAAGCTGAACCTCCTGGCACAATAAAAAGTTACTTTAGGCTACATATTCATTTATAGGCACAGAGAGAAAGAGATAAAATACAGCCTGAAATCACTATAATATTCCTATAGTGTTACTGTAGGGACTTAGCGTGTCTGTAGTGAGTTTATAGTGAGTGGGTGTCATCATTCATTCATTGGTCTCAACTGGGAAACTGACTTTTTGGTGCAATAAATCATATAATATCATATAATATATTGATTTTCTATGTCTTTATGTCTTTACTGTGTATAGATACACCCACAAGTCAAAATACTGTATTTCCACACTTATCAGAGACGGCAATAGACAAGAAATGTAAAAAGAGCAGAGTGGCGGCTCCGACTAAACGGCGGATCAGAAACTCATCCGGTGGACACTGGCCTTGAATCCAGGATGTGACGTACGTTTAAAATGGCCACCGTAGAAATAAGGTAAATTATATGATGAGTAACTGGAATCTAAAATCAGAAAATGGTGGAATAGAAATCCACTGTACTTGAAAGCGTGTGCACCGATCCTGAGGCTGAGCTCTTCCAGAAACCCGTCAAGACGTCTGAAACACGGCGGCGGCTGGTTTGACTTCACCACACTTGACTGGACTTTATGACTCTTTGACTTCATACAAACACTGCAAAAAAATCTCCATCTTAACAAGTCATTTAGTCTGTTATTGAGTCCTAAGATCGTGATTTTTTTAGAATAAGTGAAAAAATCTGCCAGTGAGGTTTGATAATTTCACTTGTTTCCAACGCAAATCAACTTGTTTCAAGAAATTTGTAGAATCAAGAGTCATTTTCTTGACAGCAGTGCAGTGATCTGCCTTATTCTGACTGGTTTCAACAGACTGACACTCATTTCTAGAAAACTCCTGAAACAAGTGAAGCTGCAGTGGAGACAAGTGGAGTTATCTCTCCTCACTGCAGGATGTTTCTCTTGGTTTAAGAAAATTAAGATTTGAAGGCTGAATATGAGACTAAATGACTCGTTAAGATGGATGCAGTGAAAGCACTAAGTGAAGTATTACGTAATTTCAATCAGGATGACTACTTATCATTCACTCATGCTTTCTCTTTACCCAATCAGAATTGATGAACACTTTCCCTCTTTTCCAGAGAACCAATCAGAGTTAGCCGTCACTTCCCTCTCTTTTTCAAAGAGCCAATCGTCTAAGTGACGGGAGTATATACACGTCACCTTCTGTGCTATTGCCCTTCTCTCACATCTATGCTGTATGCTGCTGTCATTCCAGTCGCTGTGCTTACCCTCGTCCCTCCACCACCCCATCACCACCGATGTCCAGGCTCCAGAGGAACTCCCCAGGCGGGACGTCCTAATTCCTACGTCTATCCCGGATGTACTCCTAACTTCACGAATGGGAGGAGTTCCTCCATGGAGCTTACGCCAAAGTTTACATCTTGTTTTATGTCATGAATAAACTTTTAATTCGAGCAATCATCCTAGTCTCTCCTGATTGAAATAGTGAGATGGCTCTGAAAGGCTTCACAGATACAGACACACAAAGGGTTTTGCCGACAACGGCTTCTTCAGGTATATTATTATTATTTTGTGTAATTGGGACTTATATGTTTTCAGGTGCCTAATAAATACTAAAACTTTTTACATTTTAGATCTGATTCCACCCTGTTGTTGTTGTTGTTGTTTCCATTCCTGCTTTGACTCTGGAACACAGAACATACCGGACTCTTCTGCCATTTCCATCGCATCAACAAACTTGTTTTTCTTTTCTGTCTTTCCTTGTTTCTCTCTCTGACTCTCCGGACATACCCGGCCCGCGCTACATGGTTAAACACGCACGGGGACAAAAAGCAAACATGTGGGCGACACGGCGGGCCGGCGGGCGGGTAAACAAACAGCGGCGAGCAGGGAGGCGTTTAGCAGCTAATTGTCTTCACTGGGGAGTTGTTATGGCCTGGTTAAAGCCTGCAAAGTCCCCGAGCCTGGGGGGTGGAAACATACGCCGCTACAGGAAGAGCCCAGGGGCAGAGGAGATGCTTCACACACACACACACACACACACACACACACACACACACACACACCCTTCCTCTAAAACACCATCACCTCGACACACACACCAGTCACTACCGCCGGCGGATGACACACACACAACAAGTATGTGAACACACACACACGTAGGCAATCATGCGAGTAGAGATACGTGAATGCACACACACACACACCAATGCACAAATGTGACCAAACGTGTGTGTGTGCATGCATGGACACTACATACACACTCACTCACGCACATGCACACCAGCATCTGCAGACAATGGGAGTGTCCCTCAGCAACACACACACACACACACACACACCAGCACCTGCAGACAAAGAGAGTGTCTATCACCAACACACACACACACACACCTCGACAACCCCCCAGCCCAAGCTCATGACACCTGTCAACACATTAGGTGTCGAATAAACAGCCTTTCAGCCCGGCCCAGCAGGTAAGATCAGCAGATCAAAGAGAGGAGCTGACAGGACGACGCTCAGATCAGGCCAAACCAAACGATGGACAAGATCAGTGCTAAGGCCAAACCAAACGATAGACAAGATTGTCTAAGGCCAACCCAAACAGTCGACAGGATTTTCTCTAACGCTGCGTTCAGGTCTCATGGGAATAACCGTCAGAACGACTTGACGGTTAAAAGCCTTGGACTCGTTCAAATTGGTTTAAATCCGTCAAGACGCCATGATTGTAGTTTTCTGTAGACTTTGGTTTCTCCTGAGCAGCTTCTTCACTCTGAACACACATGAACTTAACTGATGAAACATCTGACTTCATGTTTTACAGCGATCCAAACACTGTAATGTCGACCACAAACCAAAACTCCAGACAGTAGTTTTGTCCTGCCATGGAGCTGTGATCACAAAATGACTCGTGTGATGAAAACTGTTCATTATGCTGGATTTATTTGAAATTAATCCATCATTCTTACACTGGACTGCAGCTATTTCCTTGTTGGTGACGTCAGAATTTAGGAACTCGAGAAATCCAGAGAGTCCAACACCAAACCCCGAGTTCCCGAGTAGAGTTTACCATCTGAAAACTGAGTGAACAGTATTTTCTGTAGTATTTACTTTCTAAAAGCTGAGTTGAACAGTATTTTCTGTAGTATTTACCCTCTAAAAGCTGAGTTGAACGGTATTTTCTGTTGTATTTACCCTCTAAAAGCTGAGTGAACAGTATTTTCTGTAGTATTTACCCTCTAAAAGCTGAGTTGAACAGTATTTTCTGTAGTATTTACCCTTTAAAAGCTGAGTGATCGGTATTTTCTGTAGTATTTACCCTCTAAAAGCTAAGTGAACAGTATTTTCTGTAGTATTTACCCTCTAAAAGCTGAGTGAACAGTATTTTCTGTAGTATTTACCCTCTAAAAGCTGAGTGAACAGTATTTTCTGTAGTATTTACCCTCTAAAAGCTGAGTGAACAGTATTTTCTGTAGTATTTACCCTCTAAAAGCTGAGTTGAACAGTATTTTCTGTAGTATTTACCCTCTAAAAGCTGAGTTGAACAGTATTTTCTGTAGTATTTACCCTCTAAAAGCTGAGTTGAACAGTATTTTCTGTAGTATTTACCCTCTAAAAGCTGAGTGAACAGTATTTTCTGTAGTATTTACCCTCTAAAAGCTGAGTTGAACAGTATTTTCTGTAGTATTTACCCTCTAAAAGCTGAGTGAACAGTATTTTCTGTAGTATTTACCCTCTAAAAGCTGAGTGAACAGTATTTTCTGTAATATTTACCCTCTAAAAGCTGAGTGAACAGTATTTTCTGTAGTATTTACCCTCTAAAAGCTGAGTTGAACAGTATTTTCAGGTTGGAAGCTTGTATCTACCAACTTGCCGATGCAACATGAATGCAGCATAAGAGCATAATTTATCAAAATAAATGAGAAACAAGACTGAGTGAAAGGCAAAACTAAATTATGGACAAATTCAGCTGTGAGACAGAGCAGAGTGATGAAGTTTTAAAGTTAAGCTTAATGATGGATGATAATTAGCTGGAAAGCAGTGAAAGACAGATGGGTAACACTTTATGACGGCCTTATTCTATGTTTTGACCTGTTGAAAAGTATTGAAAATGCACAAAAACACTGTGCAAGAACTTATGTAAATGTACTAAAATCGTGATTAGAAATTGGGTTATACAAAAAATTGGTTCAACTAACTTTCTTTCCTTTCTTCCTTTCTTCATTTCTCCTTTCTCTCCCCATTCTGAACCTAATCACCCTCTCTGTCTGACGCCTGTCATTTAAACTCCTCGTTTCTCCGCTCCATAAATAAAATCCGTCCCGCCTGTCGTCTCTCCTTCCTGTTCCCTCCCTCCCCTCCCCTCCCCTCCCCTCCCCTCGCCGGCCTGCAGCTGTCTGAGGCCCGGCCCAGCTCCACCACTAAATCTGGGGGGTTTTACGGCTACTTAGGTGGTAATATATCGTCCTGGATACCACAGGTGTCTTCCTAAAGTGGTCTGGATCAGATAAGACGGGACCCTCCCCCTTTTTTTTTTCCCCCGCCTCCGACACCTCCCCCCCCTTTTCCTACACTCTAAAAAGTCAAAGAGCTTCCAGGAACCTTTTAGGTATTTATGTTCCGCAATCTTTCGATCCGTCTCCATCTCTTCTTTTATTTGTTTGTTCACCTGTCCCGCAAAATATTTCAGAAATTGCTGATTGGATTTTGACGAAAGTTCGGGAAATGACGCATCTCATTTTCAAAATTACACCGACCGGCCAAAGGGGGGCGCTACACTTACAGGCCAAAACAAAGTGATGTATTTGTTACTGATTGAAGGAAACTGCATCATTCGTGGGGGGGGGCGACATGTTTACTTTTGCCTTGTTCAAATTGCAACCATAGGGGACCCGAGAAGGTTCCCTGAGGAACACCTTGATGTACAGAGACGATTTGTTTTCAGGGAACCCTCAGGGATAATTTTTTCAAGTGAGGAACCCTGAGGTGCTTCTTGGCTTCCTCTCAGAAGAACCTCCACCTTGAATTCCCAGTTTTTAAAGTGCAGACCCAAGCAGGAAGGAAATGTGAAAATAATGATATATTTAAGCAGACGCGCCTGGCTGTAAATTCAGCAGGGACAGAGAGACAGACAGACAGACAGACAGACAGACAGACAGACAGACAGACAGACAGACAGTACACCCGGAGCTAATACAGCAAGGTGGCATGTTTTTTTTTTTTTTCTTCTTTTTCTTTTTAAAGATCCAAAGCGTGGAAATTACCTAACATGTGTGAGCGGAGGAAAGCTAGGTTGTAGGTCTTCATACCTGTCGAGGATAATAACAGGTATTTTAGCAGCGAGATGAGTCGATGATTGTAGCAAAAGGCATTTTCTTTTTGGGAGGGAGGGAGGGAGAGAGGGAGGGAGAGAGGGAGGGAGGACGCTCTGGCATTTAGAAGTGTAAACTGGTCGTGACATGTGGCTATAAATTACTCCCTTACACATCCATTTAACTTCTCATCTGACACAAATAACCGCTGATGCCATCTATCAACATACCTGAGTGACAGTGGCGGTGTAAGTAGCTGCAGTGATGAATGTGACTTTATTGGAAAGGGACACAATGCAGCGAAGTCAGACAAACACTTTGCATGGTGATCCAAACACACAGAAATGTGTAACTGACGCCGCGATTACAACAACGCTCAACACGCCCGGCTGTAAATCTGCCTGAGAGAGAGAGAGAGAGAGAGAGAGAGAGAGAGAGAGAGAGAGAGAGAGAGAGAGAGAGAGATACTGTAGATAGATAGATACTGTAGATAGATAGATCGATAGATAGATACTGTAGATAGATCGATAGATAGATACTGTAGATAGATAGATACTGTAGATAGATAGATAGATAGATAGATAGATAGATACTGTAGATAGATCGATAGATAGATACTGTAGATAGATAGATAGATAGATAGATAGATACTGTAGATAGATCGATAGATAGATACTGTAGATAGATAGATACTGTAGATAGATAGATCGATAGATAGATACTGTAGATAGATCGATAGATAGATACTGTAGATAGATAGATACTGTAGATAGATAGATCGATAGATAGATACTGTAGATAGATAGATACTGTAGATAGATAGATAGATAGATAGATACTGTAGATAGATCGATAGATAGATACTGTAGATAGATAGATAGATAGATAGATAGATACTGTAGATAGATAGATAGATAGATAGATAGATAGATACTGTAGATAGATAGATAGATAGATAGATAGATAGATAGATACTGTAGTTAGATAGATAGATAGATAGATACTGTAGATAGATAGATAGATAGATAGATACTGTAGTTAGATAGATAGATAGATAGATAGATACTGTAGATAGATAGATAGATAGATAGATAGATACTGTAGATAGATAGATAGATAGATAGATACTGTAGTTAGATAGATAGATAGATACTGTAGATAGATAGATAGATAGATAGATAGATAGATAGATAGATACTGTAGATAGATAGATAGATAGATACTGTAGATAGATAGATAGATAGATAGATAGATAGAAATACATATATATACAGTATATTCACATATCAGCAGGTATAGACTGATATGGGGCTGATATTGACCTTTTATTAAAAATGTGATCTAGTCCAGTCTGATATGATGGATAAGATGCAGTTTGATTGATTACATATTTATATTTTATAGCTCAAAACCTGTCTTTTTAACTTAGCTTTTAATAAACATTGCCTTTTACCCTTTACACTGTTATTTATTCTTCTGCTTTATTGTCATTTTATGATTTGATCATTTTAGATTTGCTGCTGATAGAGGGCACAGAGGGTCGTTCCTATCCTATGTTTACATTTTAATGTAATGTAAAAGTTTTCTGTTTTTAATCCATTTATTGTTTTAATCAGTCTATTTTATGTAAAGCACTTTGAGTCGCATTCTATGTATGAATGATGCAATATAAATAAACATATTATTATTGTTATTATTTTGATCAATACTACACTTCTATGGGAAGAGCTTCACCTGAACTGACTCTACTGACACATTTTGATCAGATTCTATAAAGTATGATGAATTTAGTATTATTATTATTTTGTTAACAGTATAGCAGCAGTCTGTGTTTCAGTGGAGAGTTTTAGTGTCCCATGTTGGTCTCAACTCTGTTTCAGACGCTTTTCCACCCCGACAAGAAGAAAGTCCTGAATAACTGAATGTTTATGAATTTAATGCCTAAGTGAGCTTGTGGCTGGAAGGTCGCTGGAAGGTCGCTGGTTTGAATCCCAGACTGGAACACAGCAGCTGCTCCTGAGACGCCCTTCAGCAAAGCACTGAGGCAGCAGACTGGTTTTACTGGGCAGCTCCCAGTGTGGCTGTGCTGAACTGTGTGAGTGTGATGGGCGGAGCTGGAAAACTGCCTGGAGCGCTGTCAACCTTTCCTGGAGAAATAAAATCCTGTGGTGTGTGTGTGTGTGTGTGTGTGTGTGTGTGTGTGTGTGTGTGCGTGAGTGTGAGTGTGTGATTAGTCCTTTTAGCAGAGGAAGCAACATGCCAAATGCCAATCATCTATCTATGTGGCATATAAATACACGCAGCACACACACACCTTGTTTGTTCTGGATTCAACCCAAATGTGTGTGTGTGTGTGAAAATATGTGTGTGTGTGTGTGTGTGTGTGTGCAGTATGTGAAAGGGTGTGACCATTTTTTACGAGCGTCGCCCACCTTTTTCAATAATTTTTAGAATTTTAATCGTGTATGTGTGTGTGTGTGTGTGTGTGTGTGTGTGTGTGCAGGGTGCCATCTATCAGTGACTAATTAGGTCACAGTGTTAAAACAGTGACCTCATGCATCGCTGCTAAACCAAACCTCAGTTTCCTCTGCTGCTCGTCTGAAGCAGCAGACTCACTGCTCACCGTGTTCAGCTGAATCTGCCTGTTGCTTCTGTTGCTTCAGTGTAATTCAATGCAACACAGTGGGAATACAGACATGTTGGTAAGCTGAAGTTGGGAACTCGGGGTTCATCACCAAACCCCGAGTTCCCAAGAAGAATTTACCATGTGAAAGCCGAGATGAATGATATTTTCAGGTTGGAAGCTTCAGCAGAACAGAAATTACTCATGTAAAAATCTAAGTACACTGGTTGTCAATGGGAAGACCTGAACTGATTTTAATGATTGATTTAAGGCACTTTGATCAGATTTTACACAAGTATGGATGAATATGGTTTCAGTGAAGAGTTTTGTGGCGCTTTTTCACCGCATGGTACCGGCTCAAATCAACTCAACTCGCCTGAGACAGAGCAGACTGATGAAGTTTTAAAGTTAAGCTTAATGATTTATGATAATTAGCTGGAAAGCAGTGAAAGACAGATGGGTAACACTTTATGACGGCCTTATTCTATGTTTTGACCTGTTGAAAAGTATTGAAAATGCACAAAAACACTGTGCAAGAACTTATGTAAATGTAATAAAATCGTGATAAAAATTGGGTTATACAAAAAATTGGTTCAACTAACTTTCTTTCCTTTCTTCCTTTCTCTTCATTTCTCCTTTCTCTCCCCATTCTGAACCTAATCACCCTCTCTGTCTGACGCCTGTCATTTAAACTTCTTCTAAACTCGACTCGACTCTACTCGCTTTTGGTAGTACCACTTGGTTTTCCACTGGAGATAGTACCCCCTCAATGTGCCCCCCCCCCCCCCCCCCCCCCCACACACACACACACACACACACACAACTGGTCATCATAGCGACGCCGCATGAAACTGCCGTGACGTCATCTTCAACGCGACACACACAGCAACGATGGAGGATATGGAAGGGATGCTGTTCTTGATTCTCAGTCTGTGGCTGTTAGTCACAGCGAGGAGACGGATTTTATTTCTTTGGGAAATCCGACATCAAAGCTCAGACAACGAGACGACTCTGGTTGCTCAAAGGCGACGCAAGAGGGTAAGCTAACCTGGTAGCTAACGTTAGCATTGATGCGCAATGATGACAATTCTCTCTGACCAATCAGTAGTCTGCAGTGTTTTCACGTCACCTTCTGGTATCGCCTCAGCTCGCTTGGAACCTCGACGGAGGTGCTGCCAAAAAAAGTACCTGGTACCAGGTAATATGGTACCTGGTACCTGGTAATATGGCACCTGGTACCTGGTAATATGGTACCTGGTACCAGGTAATATGGTACCTGGTACCAGGTAATATGGCACCTGGTACCAGGTAATATGGTACCTGGTACCAGGTAATATGGCACCTGGTACCAGGTAATATGGTACCTGGTACCAGGTAATATGGTACCTGGTACCTGGTAATATGGGACCAGGTACCTGGTAATATGGCACCTGGTACCTGGTAATATGGTACCTGGTACCTGGTAATATGGTACCTGGTACCTGGTAATATGGTACCTGGTACCTGGTAATATGGCACCTGGTACCTGGTAATATGGTACCTGGTACCTGGTAATATGGTACCTGGTACCTGGTAATATGGTACCTGGTACCAGGTAATATCTATATGGAGTCGAGTTGAGCCGGTACCATGCGGTGGAAAAGCGGCTTTAGTGTCCCATATTGTTCTACATGATGTTTGCTTCCTCTGCTAAAAGGACTAATCACAAACTCACGCACGCACACACACACACACGCATACACACACACACACACACACACACACACACACACACACACACACACCACAGGATTTTATTTCTCCAGGAAAGGTTGACAGCGCTCCAGGCAGTTTTCCAGCTCCGGACTCTTCCGGACTTTTCCACCCTGACAAGAAGAAAACTCTTCAATTCAATGTAATATCCTTATATACACACCATAAGACACAAAAGTTGTGAATTAAGAACAACTTCACCCATACCTGCCCGTGCTGACCACTGCTTTTTACAACGAGGACCACAATGGAAATAAATCTTCTTGACTTTATTGTGTGTTGAATTCCTCAAGAGTTTTATCTGTGTATGGTTGTGGCCTAAGGGCCTTCAAACCTATGTGTATTTTAAAATCTGTCAAATAAAATCAATCAATCAATACAGAGAACAGCTTTAAAAAAAAAAAAAACTGCATTAACAGTAACTGACTGTATATATTAGCCAGAGCAGGTTAATAGAGTTTCTCATCCAGTT
>NC_136012.1:27622081-27634581 GCF_048128805.1 Centroberyx gerrardi
GTCCAGTATCAATTTAATATCTTAAAGAAAACTAAATATCTAGGACTTTTCAATGCAATATGGTTTTAATAGGATACAAACTTGGTAAGAGCATCATGAGTTTGATTTCTATAATCAGTTTCAACTTCAATAAATTCAATCATTCCATTCAAATTCAGAAAACAGAATTTAAATTCAGTCGTCCGCTGGAACAAATCTCATCACTTTCAATCTAAGTCATTTACACAAACACAAGATCTCAAGTCAAGACTTTAGAAACCTTTTCAAGTCATCAAAGTACAAGTCAGAGTCAAGTCCCAAGTCACCAGAACCCAAGTCAAGTCAAGTCTCAAGTCTTCTCTTCATGCATCAAGTCAAGTCTCACGCAATTCAAACTGTGACTTGAATCTGACTCGAGTCCCCGGCTCTGTCAGTCGGAGTCAAAACATTTATTTCTATGAAAAACTTGCAGATTATTACTGGAATAAAAGTAACATATCAGTCTAACGGTATATCAGGCGGTTGATGTTTTGGCCTCGGGACAGAAACACTCAGACGAAGGTGTCAGGCCGGCCTGAAGGGGCGGGGCCCGGGGGGCGGGGCCTGCGCCTGGGGGCGGGGCTTGGCGGAGGCCCGAACCGCTCGGCTCGGCGCGGTGGGAAAGTCGTCTCGGCTGTCAAACCGACAAACACAAAACACTGCGAGGATTAAAACATCAAACCTGTGAAAACCGACACTGACAGCAAATCAAACCGACTGTCAGCTCCTGAGAGCCGAGGCAGAGTGTGTGTTCTCCTGTTTCTACACTTATGAGGACCAGCGAGTCCTCACAAGGAGGGAAAGAGGAGGAACATCCTGCAAAAATTGGGATTAGGGTTAGTTTAGGGAATGAGTGTCATCAATGAAGGTCCTCACAAGTATACTAATACTAATATGTGTGTGTGGGGGTGTGAATATAGGATATATGAATTTATAGTGTGTGTGTGTGTTCCTTCACTATCCTCTGTGTTCACATATACGCTGTATGATTGCTTGTCTGAATATCACAGTATGCTGTGTGTGTGTGTGTGTGTGTGTGTGTGTGTGTGTTTCTTTGTGTGTTTGCATGCATGTGCTGCCAAGCCATATATGCATAGTATGTGTGTGTATGTGCATTTTTATTGATGTATACATGCATGTGTGTGTGCACGTGTATGTATATGTGTGAGTGTATATGTACTGAGTGTGTGTGTGTGTGTGTGCACGTGTGTCTGTATATGTGCATTTACATGTGTATAATGTATATCTGAGTATGTGTGTGTATGTATATGTGTGTGTGTGTTTGTGTGTATATATACATGTGTGTGTATGTGTGTGTTATTGAGTGCGTGTGTGTGTGTGTGTGTATCTGTGTGTGTCCCAGCCAGCTTCCTGCAGACTGCATCACAGATGGGCGAGCGACTTGATACCCCTCCTTAACTCAAGATGTGTCAGAGAGAGAGAGAGAGGGAACAAAAAAGAACGACAGAGCAAGAGTGAAAGTGAGAAAGTGTGTGTGTGTGTGTGTGTGAAAGAGAGAGAGAGAGGGAGAGAGAGAGAGAGAGAGTACAAGACAGAGAGAGGTTTAACCCCTTTACCTCCTTATGAATATTGCAGCACCCCAGCACCTGTGGGTGCCACCGGGGATGGACGGGTGGTAGTGGGGGGGGTTAAGGGTGGTGAGGTGGGTAAGTGTGGAGGAGGGGGTGGGGGATGGGGGGGGGGGGGGGGGGGGGGGGGGGTAAGTGTGATTTGCCCTCGGCCGTTGGAGGTGAGAAGAGCTAATCCTGAATTAAATGATCTGGCACTTTACAAAATACGAGACAATTACACGGATAATTATACCAAGCCTTCACACAGAGCCCGTGGGTCACAATTAACATGGGCTTCACACACACACACACACACACACGCACACACACACACACACACACACACACACAGCGCAACACACTCACTCTCTTGCCAGGTGTGGCTGTTACCCAGCACAGACCTACTGCTGAGCCGAGGTGTGTGTGTGTGTGTATGTGTATATATAAGTGTGTACTATATATAATGTGTGTGTGTATGTATAATATGTGAAGCGTCTCCACTGTCTGTTCTGAACAGCCGGTGTCTGGTCGCTCTTTCCTGGGAAAAAATCCTCTGCCGCACAGGAAGTGATGCGTTTTACGTTTCCGGTTTGTTTGGAATCAACAGAAGAAGAAGAACTGGGTAGTTAGCGTGAGCAGTGATAGCCGCCATGGCTGAACAGACAAAGAAGAGAGAAACTCAAACTGCAGCAACAGAAATATCCAAGCCCCGCCCCACACTGTTTGATTGACAGGTGATCTGTGGGAAGAGCAGTGCAGAAACACCACAGTGAGGCTGAGGGACAAAGATGGAGACTGAATAGAAACAAATGAAGATCTTGAGGATTAGCACTTTGAAGAGAGAATAGCTCTAATTAGGAAATAGTAAGGAACACAAAATCTGATATTTTCCTTTACATTCACTTCATTTGAAAGTTACAGAAAGGAGAAAAGACGGAGAGGATGGAACCAAACGTACATAACTATATTTTGTATTTCATGCTGCATTTTTGTGCCGTTCCAATGACAAAGAGCATATTTGTCTTTTGTCTAAAATAACATATGAGGCGTTCAGTGACTCTGTGGTGTGGGAAAATTCTGAAAATCGAAGACTTTCTGAATTTCCGCTCTGTTCCTCTAACACACATCATAAATAAATATTCACCACGCAGGTTCAGATAGTAGTTTAATCTCCTGAAGCCACAGTCACAGCAGTGTTTCTCTGTTTGTTTACACATTATTCCACTCGTTCTCTCATTTGCCGACAACCAGAGAGATAAATGAGAGAAGTTAGATACACTAATGATGACTGGCTCAATTCCCCAGACTGACGGGTTAACTAGCTCCCTGCAGGCCGAACCACAGCTAACACACACACACACACACACACACACGCACACACACAGGCAAGGCAGAGTGTGTGTGTGTGTGTGTGTGTGTGTGTGCAAGTGCTTCCATTATTCTGCAAAAGAAATAGGAGCAATTATGTTTGTCTACATAATGTGTTATGCGTATTTGCGTGCATGCATGTGTGTGTGTGTGTGCATGTGTGTATACGTTTTTGAGTGTGTACACCTGTGTTTGTGTGTATACTGTATGTCGGTTTACCTGTACATATGTATGTCAGTGTATCTGTGTGTGTGTGTGTGTGTGTGTGTGTGTCTGGTAACTGTCTTCTCTCAGCCATCTGTACCTTCAGCTTGGCTTCCTTCATTAGCCAAACCACAGCGATGTCAGCAGGGAGCAACAGCAGCTGCTTTCACTCAGCCAGTACACTGTTAGAAAGACACTAATGTGATAATAATGTCATGTGATACTCTGCTGAACTCCAACTGACAGCACTGGAACTATTTCACCTCTATTCACGCTCATTTTAAACGTTTAAAAACCGAAGGAACCAGAGAGGAGAAGATCTGACGTCGGTGAGTCCGGCTTCCTCCTGCTGCTGTTCAGGAGACTCTTCTGGATTTCCCTCTTCAGTTTGGACCGGCCTCTTCCCGGACCGAGATCCAAGATTTCCCACCAGTGAACAAACTGACAGCAGAATCTACAGCGGCTCACGGTGGGGATGAGACGCTCCGCTCTGCTGCCGCATCACTTCCTGTTTTACACTGAGAAGACGGCTGGATTTTAACGTAAAAATCTTGTCCAGTGCAGCAACTGGAGGTGATCAAACCACCGAAGAAGATGAGTGGTTGGCATAGCAACTTATAAACAATGTATGTTTTCAATAAATAAATCTTGTTTAATACATATTTTGTTATTTGACTTTTTATTCAAGACGTTTGTAGTGATGATCTGTAAATATTGTGATTATTATTTTCGATTAAAATATGTTCTTTCTCCTTTTTTGGTACTAGTTTTGGTGTAAATAACCAGCCTTTATAAGACGGATTATTTTCTAGAACAAGCTAGAGCTACTATTGATAGCTCGGTAGCTAGCCAGCTAGCATACCTTAGCTCTAGCCAGCTAGCATACCTTAGCTCTAGTCAGCTAGCATACCTTAGCTCTAGTCAGCTAGCGCTAGCTTGCTAGCCCAAACGAGACTTTGAATTGTGTACGAGACGCTCCTCCATCTTCTGTCTTCTTCCGTCAAGATAAACTGCGCAGTACGAACTGTTAGGTGTCAGGTTGCATTGAGAATTCAGACATCAAATTGGCAGATGAACTGTGTTTGAGGCGTAACTCTACCGGACGTTTCCCTGAGCGAGGCTGTGGATCAGCCTGACTGCTGATTCTCTGACTGTTTGTTCAGGCTGTTAACACCCACTTGAACTGTGTTTCACAGTAAGAATAACAGCTCTGAACCACAGAATGAACCCAGGTCCCCGTAAAAGCGCTCCGGTGCTGCTGCTGTGTCAACACAGCCGACCTCCAGTCAGCGGAGCAGCTCCTGACACGCTGCCTGATGACAAACCTGAGAGCTTCAGAAATGTAAATGCAGATGTAAACGTTCCCAGTTCAGTTCTGTTAGAGACGCTGCTGAAACGTGTGTGACACCACATCTGGTCATGTGAAAAGCTAATGAAGCACATCTTGCACATATGATCTGTAAATCTGATAATGTGAATATCCAATGATGCACATTGGCTCTTCCTGCATAATAAAGCACTGGACTGTACATTTGTAAATCTGTAAACTGTAAATCTGTAAGTACGGATGTTCCGGATTTTCCCATTCAGAACTGATAGAGTGCCCCGTCTCCTCTATATAATACTGTATCTGGAACAATCTGCATCAGTACAGTGATTTTGGGCGTCCTGGTGGATCAGCGGTCTGAGGCACACACCATGCAACCATGACCTTCTGGGTTCGAATCCCGTCCAGGACCTTTGTCGCATGTCATCCTCTCTCTCTCTCCTAATCTTAAAAAAGAAAATACAGTGATTTGGCAGAGTTAGTAGGGGCAAGATGACAAAGCAAATCAAGAAATTAACATCTGGAAATTTTAAATTGAACCTGTGTGGAAACCCTGATTTAATCAGGTTAAGTGAGTCTTGTTCTTGTTAAAACCTTCAGAACAGACTTGCTTGTATATATGATTGTACTCTGTCATATGACTAATTTTCCTGTAATCATGGTAGTAACTGTTGTCTTGTTGTAATTGGTAATTTAACTTTGACTGTCTTGTCTTGAATTGTGTCGACTAATGGGGATCCACAACAAACAATATTCACACATGTACACAAACCTAGACTCATTGGAAAAAAACATATGCTCGATCTATTTTTGCGATTTGATTTGATTTCTTTTTTAATTTAATACATACTGTCTCCCTTCTCTTAACTGTGATTGTTCTGGGCGTATGTTAGCTTTGACACCTCGCTGTGTGTGATGTGATTAGAGCGCCCAGTACCGCAGCAACATGTCCCGCCACAGTAGCTGTTACAACTAGTTAAAATGTGAAGCTGGTGCAGTCAGCAGCCGCACCATATGGAAAAAACTCAAGTTGTTGAGCGTAATTGGTCTAAATCTGACTGTGGTGTGTGTGTATGTGTGTGTGTGTGGTGTGCATGTATGCATGTGTGTGAGCTAATATATGTACGTGAATGAGAATGTGTGTGTGCATGTGTGTGTGTGAATACGCATGGGCAACACGTGTGAATGCCTGAGTGTTTATGAGTCACAGAGATTTTGTGTGTCGGTTGTAGACGCAGAATATAAGTGTGTGTGTTTGTGTGTGAATTTCTTACTCTATATATGTGTGTGTGCGTGCGTTTGGTGTGTGTGTGTGTGTGTGTGTATATCACCTCTGATTCATTTGCAGTTTACATGCTCTGTGAGAACTGGAGGCGTCTACTTCACTTCCACTCCGGGCGGAACATGTTGCCATGACATATTTCACCGCGCAGCCATGCCAAAATACATCGCCGCTCCGCAAAGGCGATACAAGGCGGCCATTGTTTCGCACGCCGCGTCGTGTTTTTTGTGTTTTCACAGCGATGTTGTCGAAGTTGTCCAAGCGGGACGGCGGTTTTCACACGGCTCATTTTTAGCTTTCAGCAGTGTCTATTTGTTTAACGTGACATATGTCGCCGAGCCCATTTATGTTTTTTATTTTTCAGGCGTTTAGCCGGCGCTCGACTGCAGCAGAGAGAATAAGCTGCAAGTCTTCCATCACCAGCACTGCAAGCAGATAGACAGAAGACAGCAGATAGATGGAAGAAAATCATATGTAAGGGTTTGGGCTTGTGGGGTTTTTGCTAAATTTTTGCATTTTAATGTTAATTCTGACTGTGCATGCATCACAATTGCCAATATTTTCCCTCTCATTCACTCCCATTCAATTCCAAACAGCATAGAAAACAACTGGAGACTTCTAATTCAGTCAGTAAAGGTAATTCATCACTGTGAACGAGAAGCAACAATCTGCATCAAAATGCTAATAATATCAGACTATAAACTTTTATATTTTGAAAGAAGTTCAGTTCATCGTTTCATATTAATGTGTTGCATTCAAGAACAACGTGAGAGTCGGGAGAGACAGCAGGCGGCGTCGCTCTTCTGTTTTGTAAACAAAAAGAGGCAAGATAGCGCTGCCGGGTCGCTGCCTGTCTGATTTCCATGTTTCCCTCTCCTAAATAAATCTTTCAACCAATAGTTAATGTTCTCTGTGGTTCCGTTAGGCCCCGCCTCCTGTCAATCACAACCCAGTCGAGCCAACAGACAAACCGAAGCAAGACTCGTCCTCCAGCTGCAGTCTGTAACATGTACATGAAACAGAAATAGAAGTTAGATTTTACACAATGCTTTAAACTGCTGCGCTCTTCTTTACTGGGAGGAACTCGTAATATTTAGTTTGTTTCTGAATATTTACTTTGGAAAACAACTTATGCTGACCTTGCACTAGACAATATTTGAAGCGATTTCACAGCTTTAGACAAATTTTCAAAGTTGGAGTAAAATCAGGGCAGTTGCTGTTCTCTGTCACAACAATTTGGTGGAAAACTAGCGACCTAGCTACATTTATCTCTCTCTTTCTCTCTCTCTCTCTGCGTGTTTTGTATGTGTGGTTTGCTGTATGTGTGTGTGTGTGTAGATGGTGGAGGAGGGATATGCTGTAGCTTCATTCACACTCAAGTATCATAGTCCATTATCCGTGTTGTGAGCCTGTATGATCCTTCACATGCACTGAAAACCTGGAACTACGACCAAATCTGTGAACAATCCTGCTGGAGTCTCTGAATGTGTGATGCTGCAGGATCCTCAGTCTGAACAGAATGTTAAAATGTGAGCAGCTCCAGGACTAAAACCTCACGACTTGAGACAGATTGTTGTTAAACGTGAGAGTGTGTCAGACTAAATGTCTTCTAATGCACGGCAGGCACAAGACGAAGGAAAAATATCAAATATCTCCTAACGTGATAAAAGCTGGAAAATCATCTACAGTGAAGAGAATGAGCAGAAACTCCAATCACACTGGACCTCTCCTTTAACCCTGACCTGGAGGTACAGGGGGGGCAGGACAGGACTGGACCGTGGTCTGGAGGTACGGGGGGTGCAGGACAGGACTGGACCGTGGTCTGGAGGTACGGGGGGTGCAGGACTGGACTGGACCGTGGTCTGGAGGTACGGGGGGTGCAGGACTGGACTGGACCGTGGTCTGGAGGTACGGGGGGTGCAGGACTGGACTGGACCGTGGTCTGGAGGTATGGGGGGTGCAGGACTGGATCGTGGTCTGGAGGTACGGGGGGTGCAGGACAGGACTGGATCGTGGTCTGGAGGTACGGGGGGTGCAGGACTGGACTGGACCGTGGTCTGGAGGTACGTGGGGTGCAGGATTGGACTGGACCGTGGTCTGGAGGTATGGGGGGTGCAGGACTGGATCGTGGTCTGGAGGTACGGGGGGCGCAGGACCGGACTGGACCGGACCGTGGTCTGGAGGTACGGGGGGGAGCAGGACTGGACTGTGGTCTGGAGGTACGGGGGGTGCAGGACTGAACTGGACCGTGGTCTGGAGGTACGGGGGGTGCAGGACAGGACTGGATCGTGGTCTGGATGTACAGGGGGTGCAGGACAGGACTGGATCGTGGTCTGGATGTACGGGGGGTGCAGGACTGGACTGGACCGTGGTCTGGAGGTATGGGGGGTGCAGGACAGGACTGGACCGTGGTCTGGAGATAGAGGAAGTGCAGGACTGGACTGGACTGTGGTCTGGAGATAGAGGAAGTGCAGGACAGGACTGGACCGTGGTCTGGAGATAGAGGAGGTGCAGGACTGGACTGGACCGTGGTCTGGAGGTACGTGGGGTGCAGGACTGGACTGGACTGGACCGTGGTCTGGAGGTATGGGGGGTGCAGGACTGGATTGTGGTCTGGAGGTACGGGGGGCGCAGGACTGGACTGTGGTCTGGATGTACGGGGGGTGCAGGACTGGATCGTGGTCTGGAGATACAGGGGGTGCAGGACAGGATCGTGGCCTGGAGGTAGGGGGGGTGCAGGACTGGACTGGATCGTGGTCTGGATGTACGGGGGGTGCAGGACAGGACTGGATCGTGGTCTGGAGGTACGGGGGGTGCAGGACAGGACTGGATCGTGGTCTGGATGTACGGGGGGTGCAGGACTGGACTGGATCGTGGTCTGGATGTACGGGGGGTGCAGGACAGGACTGGATCGTGGTCTGGGTGTACGGGGGGTGCAGGACAGGACTGGATCGTGGTCTGGAGGTACGGGGGGTGCACACCGCTCAAAATGCCAAAATGGGACATCTAGTTGGCGTCACATCACACTCTGCAGATAATGAGTCTTCATATCACCTAATTGTCTGACAAACTGTTCCTTTAATATCTGCCAGTGCATTGGCAACGCTCGCAAAGGCCTGGTGTGTGAGTGTGTGTGTGTGTGTGTGTGTGTGTGTGTGTGTGGTGTGTGTGCGTGTGCATGTTTTCTTAATTTATGCAGGATACTACAACACGCCTTCTGCCGAGCTGCTTCTTCCCTCCACGATAACACACATTCTACCTCCTCCTCTCTCTCTCTTTCTCGCCAACTTCCCCCTCTCCTCTCTCTCTTTCTGTCTCTCTCTCTCTCTCCACCCCCCCTCTTCATTACCCCTCATTTTCTTCCTATCACTCTCCTCAACCTTCTGTTCTCCTCCTCTCTCTCCATTCCCCTCACTTTTTTCTCTCTCTCTCTCTCTCTCTCTCTCTCTCTCCTCCCTCCCAGACAACTGTGACTGTTTTAATTCTGACCGCTGATTAGCCCGAATCAATTAAGTCCTCCATGCTGTGTCCAACAGCAGAGCAGCATGGGGTATTTAGACTCGCATTCATCACGTCCAGCCTCTTAATCACCCTGTAATTACAGACTACGACTATGGGGGCTCAAGTGGGACATTAGGCACGGTTGCTTTCTCTGTAATACAGAGGGAGCGAGGGGGGAAATGAGGCTGCGAGGGCCGCGGGAACAAATCAGTCGATCGCTCTCGAGTTCGGCTTCCTGTCGGGCTTCGATCTCAGCGGCGTCCGATTGGCTGATTGCACGCGAAACCCGCCTGCTGTCGTAACGCGGAAATGTAGAACGTGCCGGCCGAGTCGAGAATCAATTATTGTAATTGCTGCACCATATAGTCAGAGCGATGATCAGGGAATATTGGCAAAACAGAAAATAGTTTTGCGCCTCCGTTTTAAACATCATCACAATGTGGCGAGAAAAAACAACACAACCCAACTTCTGAGGAGGAAGTTAAACTCTCTCTCTTTCCTCTTTCCCCACTATCAGCGTTACTAATCCTTTTTGTGCTTCTCTTGTTCTGCCGTTCAAAGAGACGCGGGGATAACATCATTTCGGACGACAATCAGCCCGGACTCGGGGTTTGTCAATTAGACCTGCTAGTCAGCTAATCTCCTGCCGGATTGCGAGGGTTTTCAGACGCACAATGGAAGAAAAAGCGAAACGCTTTAATGCCGTCTAATGACGTTATGGGAGGAATAGCCCCATGCCGCTGGGAACCTGATAATCCCACTTTGTTCCTTTTGGAGTGGGCTGCGTTCAAAACCGCCGCCCCCCCCTCCTCCCCTCCCCCCCCTCCGCCCCCCTCCCACTGCTGATCCCCTTCGTGTTGCGCTGACACAATGGGGCCCCTGCTGTCGGGCCCCGTCCACCCCTTATTCTCTAAACACCTCTCCCATTTGTCGGGCCGCGGCCGGGGGCGCGCACCGTATTATTTTTTCGTCAATTAGCAGAAAAGGCTTGTGTTGGTCACTTCCTCTGCAAAGGTGAGCGAACATTCCTCAGGCTCCATTCATACGGCCATTAGGGAGGTTATCAATGCCAAGCGGCGCTGCAAAACAGCGAGGAACGGAGCGAGGGGAAGGGAAACAATGTTTGTGGAGAGCGGAGATGAAAAAGCACCAAGCATATGTTTAATCCATCAGCAAAAAAAACGAGTTATTTACATGATTAAGCAGGGGGGGGACACAGGATTCCTCTCTGATCTAGGAATTTGCAGCGATGATCGCCTGCAATGTTTAAAATGTCTGGTTTTTCAGCAGCGTGTGTGGGTCCGTTCCAAAACCCACCAACTGCCGTTTCCTTCTCCCTGAATAAACCAAAGCCCTGATGAGAGTTTCATGTCACGTTCGTCCTCTGGTGGGACGCAGGCGGACAGTTGTGGGCCGAGCGCTGCCGGCTCTCCAGCGCTCCGCCCCGCTCTTTCACAGCGGGCCAGAGCCACATCACCTCATTATGGCTCGCCCATTCAGCTCCCGAGCAGGGGAGGAGCTGCAAGCTTTGATTAACCTGTCCTCCCATTTCCGCTGGACTCACAGGGACTAAACTCTGCCAAATCTGCCAAATCCCCCCAGAAACCCCCTTTGTGGTATCAGAGAGCCGGGGCACAATGCGGGGCGGGGCGGGGAGAGCGGGGAAGGTGAGAGCTGAAACCAAGCGCAGGGAATTACTGCAGTTGTCAAAATCTAATTTGGTGACGGACGAAATAATGAAGACGTGGCTTAGTGCAGGAAAGCCCCGGTCTGAAGGAATTACTGGAGTTAGGAAAAGCTGATTTCAGTGGCGGTTATAGTAATGAAGACCTGGCTAAAGAGTTTCTGACACAGGTGCCGCTCAAGCTGATTTTTAATGGGACGTCTCTTATCTGTCAGTTTCTTCTTCATTGTGTTTATTAAGAGAAGGAAAATATGACAATACATCATCATACTTCCCATCAGATCCCCACAAAACATGAAAACAGAAACCAAGGATAGAAACAAATTCAACATGGTTTGTATCTGCAGTCCATAATAACGCCTAAACATTGACACACACACACCACCGCAAATACACCTGCATATCCGTAACCACTAATTCATATTCATCTGTCAGTTTCTGTACATAATATTATGCTATCTACATCTGCCAAGTGAATATATTCGATAAGGTGTGAAGTCTTTATAATGCTAGTCTACACACCATGACACTTCCTGTATGTATATACTGTATATACATATTTATGGCCTTCTTGTTAATGTGAATAAAATGCACATTTCCACATCATGTAAATTCACACACTTGCCTCTTCAGTTTTCAGATTTCTCCCTAATTGATATTTTCTGCATATACTAATTATCTTGGTTGTATTTACTCATGACTCATTTATCTAATGTTTGTGTATCTAAGTGTTGATTGTCTTAGTGATTATATTGTTTTTGTCTTTCTTACTAATTTAATGTCTTTGTTGTTGTTATTTGTTTTGATTGTATTATATGTTAGGACCCCCTCATGGCTCATCTCAAGGGGTTTATCCTAATAAAATAAACTTGTATCATCATCATCATATTTTGAGAAGTGTTTCATACTATATACATATTTGTATTCTGTCATATTATGATTACAAACATGCTCATTTATATATATATATATATGGCACGTATTTCTAATTTAAGTAATCTGTATTTGAATAAGCAGAATAACATACAGTCATAACATGTTGAAATTCTCACCAGCATACGCTTATATAACACAACTGTTTACATTCTGTTTACACTGTTTTATTGCTTTATTGCTTTTTATTATTTTTACTGTTTAAGTGCTTATTTTATATTCTGTTTGCCTTTTCCCTTCTGAATCCTGTTACTTTTGCTGCTGAAGCAACCTAACTTCCCCACAAAGATCAACAAAATTTCACCTTACCTTATCCTAATGTATCTTATCTTATCTTATCTTATCCTAATATATCTTATCTTATCTTATCTTATCTTATCTTATCCTAATGTATCTTATCTTATCTTATCTTATCCTAATGTATCTTATCTTATCTTATCCTAATGTATCTTATCTTATCTTATCTTATCCTAATGTATCTTATCTTATCTTATCTTATCTTATCCTAATGTATCTTATCTTATCCTAATGTATCTTATCTTATCTTATCTTATCCTAATGTATCTTATCTTATCCTAATGTATCTTATCTTATCCTAATGTATCTTATCTT